>NW_005842036.1:1820025-1914976 GCF_000455745.1 Alligator sinensis | reverse complement strand
TCTACCCCCTGGCCCTGATGCGGGGGAGTGGAGCACTTCCCCAGAGCCAGGGAGCCCATGCCAGGCTCTGGCTCCAACCCCTGGCTCCCAGCTCCAGCCCCTGGCCTCTTGTCTCTGACCCCTGGCCCCAGCCTCCAGCCCCCGGCTCCAGCCCCCATCCCCAGACCCCGGCTCCCTGGCTTCCAGCTTCTGGCTCCAGCATCCAGCCCCTGGCCCCAGCCCCTGCCCTCTGGCCCTCAGCCCTCTTCGATAAGTGTCCCACTCTGGACCGAGGCGGTGTGCTCATGGACCGAGGAGGTATCAAAATTTAGGTGTGAATAGTCAAAGTGCATTAATGCATGTGGAGACACCTTAAAGTGCATTAACACTGTGTGTTTGAACTGACCTGGGACTAACTTTAGTCCCAAGTCAGTCCATATGCAGCGTTAATATACTTTAATGCCTGCACATGTAGATGCCTGCCTAAACCCGCTTAATGCACATTAAGTTAATGCGCATTAAATTTAGTCACACTGAAATGCATGTGTAGACACACCCAGTAGATATCTAAACACATGAGTAGGTTCTTGGCATTTTCCTCATCTTGTTTGCTACCTTCCAAAAAAAATGGAGGTGAAAAGTTTTGCCCAAACTCCGTGGCCCCATCAAGCTAGTGTGTTTAAGGCACATCAGTTTCTGTAACACCCAGCACACAATTGAACAATGTAGCTAAAGACATATCTAGGTATCTGTCTCTTCCCAGATAAGCTGATTAGGTTGCCATGACAGTTGAACTGCCCAATGGTAAACTTCAGTAGCGTCCACGTGAAGCTCAAATTCATACTTCTAGAGCTCTAGAAAGACATATTAACCCCTGTGCCATAATGCCCCTTTTGATTCAAACACTACTATTTAAGTAATAAGACCCAATGGGAGCATCCAGATGACTGGGAACCAGCGTTTCTTCTAAGCTGTGCGGCGTGTGTGGCTGTGCAGGCATGCTCATGCCACGCTGCCAGATGTGCCTGCATGACCACAAACACCACTCAGCTTAGAGGGAATGCTGGTGGAAACATCTATTTACCCAGGAACAAGTAGCAGTGGTACACCTTGTGCTGCTGCTATTTGTCCCAGGGGAATGCCCATGCCACACATGCTCTGGCGTGCTTCGGGTTACCTTATGTGGGGTAGGGGAAGCTGGGGCCAGCAAGTATGAGCTATTATTTATTAACCACTTTTAACAATAAGTTTCTTGTGCTAATTATATACTTTAAAATGAATTTGTCACACTCAATTTATTCGGTCTCTCTTCTGTCATCGTCACCATTATTATTCCTGTTGTTGGGGTCTTACCTGGGCTCCTGGAGACCTCTGGGAGCTGCAGCCACAGTATTCCTGAAGCACAAAGCCTGGCCAGCAGCTGGAGCATGGTTCCAGCAGGCCAGGTTCTAGTTTTGGGTGGCATGCAATGCCACCATATACACCACCCTGATTTTTTTTGGTGTGCTTTTTTTTTGACCCCTGGATCCCTCAGGGTCAAAAACCAGCCACCTGTGCTGCAAAATAGCAGTGTAAGGAATGTCTGCATGTGCAGTGTGTGGTACCACAGATGGGTCTATGGTGCCACTACCGCATGTCCGTGCTTGCCTGGATGCTCCCTGTGGGTGCAACTGCACGTAAGCTTTATTGTGAAGTAGACTAATTTACTGTGCAGTAAAGCATCACTGTCTACATGTGCACCACAATTAGGGCAAAACAGAGTAATTTACTCCAGTGTAGAATAGTTCCATCAGACGCAGGTACTATGCAACAGGAGAGTAAAT
Organism: Alligator sinensis; assembly: GCF_000455745.1. Classification (NCBI taxonomy): domain Eukaryota; kingdom Metazoa; phylum Chordata; order Crocodylia; family Alligatoridae; genus Alligator; species Alligator sinensis. The sequence continues at coordinate 1,913,174 of NW_005842036.1, read as the reverse complement.
TTATTTGCTTAAATGCATGTGTAGACGGTGGTGTCGGAACTAGTTTACTCTGGTTCAAATTGTGCCAGAGTTCATTCAGTCATATTAATTGTGTGTGTAGACACTCCCAGTGTGACTAAAGATGGTAAACATTGCCTATGTTTATATGATTCCCCATTTTGTTCTCCGAGGCAGTTGTGAATCTGTGAGGAAGTTCAGTCTGGTTCAAGACAAGATCAAATGTCCTGCAAACTCAGTTGTCTCTCCTAGACAAACCGGTCCTCCCTAATTTCCAGCTAGTTAGATGTCTCCGTATCTTTGAACGTCACTCATGCTGCTATAAATATACAAGAAGACAAAGGGACTTGGACCAAATGTCCCTTAAAGGTGGTAGAATTCCTATTACACTCATACTTAGATCTGGATTTGGGAGCACAACAGGAAACAAGAGCTACAACATGCCCACGTACTCATATTTCTGTACTGAGTTCTATACAAGGGAACCATGTTGCTATAAGGTAACCTTTTCTGGCCACATTAGACTCCTTAGCTCAAATCACCAGGCACCCATTACAGCTGGATGGACTGGAGCCTGCCTTTGGTATGAGACTGGGGTTGGGGTAGAAGGGGAAGCAACCTATATTCATGCCTCTGGAGTTAAAGCACGACATCTTAACAGCTCTGCCACTAAACCTCAACCCTTAATAAAGGGCTTGCACAATTACATTGCACAGTATGACTTTAAGTGATTTTTTTTTTCATCCACTGCTCTCCTCCACCCCCACGCTCAAAGGGCCAATGCTGCATACTACCAAGATTATCAGATTCAATATATTCTTTATGGCCATAGATTGTATAGCTTTGCTGTCCAACTGAATCTGAGCGCAGAAAATTGTGCAGGAAACAGTGAAGGTAAAGTGCTAAGTTAACACAACTGACACAATGGAATAAATCCCATTAAGCACTAATGAGGAAGCTGGGAGGTGAGTGAGGTTTTTCTTCCCGTTTTAATAAAAGTCCTCTTTAACTAGTAGGAAAAAATGTATGAACTGTATGAGCTTTGGTAGAAATGATTATTCAGTATTTAGAGCGTACAAGGCAGGAGGCTCTGTAGCCTTGGCACTTTTACAAGTGGATATGAAGGGCAAGGGTCTAGTTCAACTCTTATTCATTTGGTGTAAATCTAGAGTTATTTTACCGTATCATGGCACAATAGGAAAACAGGGCTGAGGTCATCTAGTCCAATTCCCTACTCATGGCAAGACCATCCCTGCCTAAATCACCCCAGTCAAGGGTCTACCCAAACTACTCTTGAATATTCCCAGGCATGGAGATCCCACAGCTGCTTTAGGTGCTTTTTCCAATGCTTAACTACCCTCATAAGGAGAAAGTTATCTTAATCTCCAACCTAAAATTCCTCTGCTGCAGCTTGAGGCCATTGCCCCCCTATGGCCACAAAAATAGCCTCTTTCCATCCTCTTTATAATCACCCTTCAGGTATTTGGAGACTGTTAGCAAAACACCCCTCAGTCTTCTCTCCTCCAGACTAAATAATCATAGTTCTTGCAGTTTTTCTTCATAGGCCAACTTTCCCAGGCCTCTAAATAATTTGTGTCACTCTCCACTGGACTCTTTCTAATCTGCTTGCCATTTCCCTGAAGTATGGCCCCAAAACTGGGCACAGTACTCCAGGAGGTCTCAGCAGTGACAAACAGAGCAGGGGACCAACTTCTCTTGATTTGCAAGTGACACTTGTTAATACAACCCAGTGTGTTTGGGGCTTTTTTCACAAGGGCCCATTGTTGGCTCATGATCAGTTTATGGTCCACTGAAACCTCTGGATCTTTCTCTGCAGCACTGTAGCCTAGTCAATCACTTCCCAATTTCCTACAGTATGGGAAACCCAAGGCAGCTCTTCATCCTGGGGCTCTGCCTGCTTTACATCCCTAGGGAAAGGTCCATCACTGCCTCAAAATCTCTGCAGCAAGTGTATTTTTTTATCATGGTTCCTTGCCACTTACAAGTTTTTAAGGAAAAAACCCTTCTTTCTCTGTATAACTATTATATAACTATGATCTATTAAAGAACTTAGAACATGGGTTGACCCCACAGAAGGAACCAGCCTTGATGAACTTCATAATTGCTCCACTCAAACCGGGATTGCTCAGAGCTCTGGAAATAGCTAATTGTTTCTGCAACACCAAGCATTTCCTAGATGCTTATGTTGCCCCCTTGGAGGGTGTGTGATGGAAAAAAATTCATTGAAAAAGTTTTTCATTGGAAAATGCCGATGCCTTCTTCAGGGAAGTGTATGTTTTGATAAATTGAAAATAATGGAGGAAAATATATTGTTAAATATATCCTATATAAACAATATAAAAAAAGATATGGTTTAAAAAAAAATGTTTTTAAAAAAGAAGCCAAAAGCAGAATGGAATACTTCAAAACTATTTAAACAAAACATTTTGAATGACTTTACCTTTATTTTTATGGAGTGAAAATTGATCAGGATTTTGACCTTTTGTCCTGCTTCAGGGCAGGTTCATTTCTCAAAATCTCAGAAATTCCCACAGGATAGGGGGAGAAAAGCATTTCTCTCCCAGCTCCTGGTTGCTTTGCCCACTCTGTGCTGATCTGCATAAGATACGGTTTGATTGTGGCCTTCCCTGGCTGTATCATAATGGCCCATGCTGTAGCACCTCAGGGGGTTAGTTTTGGATATTCTTGCTTGTTCAGTACCACGTGTATCAGCCAGAAGAACAGCCATCCCAGACTGTTCACGGCAGGCCGACAGAATGAATTAACAGTCCTTGTCATAATCACTCTCATAACTAACATTACATCATCTCATTAGCATGGCCACTTTCATGGTAATAACTTAATACCTATCTTTGCACTCCCTTGCACAGGGTGAAATATGATGGAAATATATTTTGGGAGTACATCAGAAATACTTGGACTGAGCCAATATGTTAATTTCTCTTCCCTACTGACTCATCCCCCATTTAAGACTCATCAAAAGCTGAATCATCTGTATATTGCTTAGTGAGCAATAGGTGGTTCAGGTTTTGTTGAATCATAAATGAAACCAACAAAGCAATAGAGCTTGTGGAACGATGCGTTACAAACGCTGGGTTGTTTTTTTTTTTTTTCATTTATTTGTTTCATATTCTCTTCAGCCATCTCCTCCTCGACTCTCATACCGCATCCAGAATATGCATATCAAAATGTTTCCATTAAGCACTTAGTTCTTTAATTTTTTTTCTGGCGAGGGAGTCAATTGCAAGCCAACCCTGATTTTCTTTGAATGCGTTCATACTATACCCAGCAATTGGCACGTATGCTTTTCTGCTCGTGAGTTGTTTCTGAAGTATTTGCTCTTGGTGTCTGCTTCCTAAATGTTGTGGTGATTCACCCAAGTCATATGGTGATGTGTTGCTTATGAGCTCATGGTACTTGAAACTGTCCAACGTGGAAAAGGTTAATACGGGAATAGCAAAATAGCAAGGTAGTGCCTGGGATGAACTATCTAAAATTTGTGATGATGTAAGGATTTACAAGCCTGTCTACAAATGCCAACAGTTTTGCAAACACACACAAATAGCAGATATAATCATCACAAGGCTATGTCTATATGTCCGGAAGAATAAGCCTGGAAGTGCCAAGAAATAAGCCCTACACGCATGTTTCTGCCCTGGGCATGGTAGCATATCTAGCTCAAAAGCAACACTGAGTATGTACTACAGTGGCATCCATGCTGTTTGCTTTGCAAACTTAGGTATGTAAGAAGCAGGTTCAAGTGTGAAGGGGTTATTGAAGCACCACTTCTATGGGTGTCAGGTAAGACTCTTTGACCAGTATTTGCAAAACTTGATTCTTACAGTCAGGCTCCTAAATGTGTATCAACCTGATGGCAGATGGCAGAGATGATTTTTAAAAGTATTCAGATACCCAATAGCTATTGGATTAAGAGAAACCTGGGGAGTTCTCAGTAGCTTAGAAATCCATGTCACTTATTGAGTCACCTTATGGAGTTTTCTAAAGTGCTTAGGTGAGGCACAGGGGCGAGGGACAGAAGTTACACATAAATCAGTTTAAGTGATCAGGAACTGGTTGAAGCCTGTAACAGAACAGAAGAAACTCAGTGCACATAAACCAACTTCAAAATGGCTGAAACTGGTTTAAGATAAATATGGTTGAATGTAGTATCAGACTTAACTGATTTGGGTCAAACTGGTTTATGAAACTTCTGTCCCAGACCCCTTCCTGGTTCAAGTTAAATCCCAGCCCCCCAGCATGCTTTCCAGTCCTGGGCTGGGCTGTGCTGTCTGCTCCACAGCAGGGCTGGCTCTACCCCTCTGCTCCCTAGCTGGAGCAGTGAGGACTGGCTGACAAGGAGGGGGTAGGGCAAACCCAGGTGGGGATGCAACCCAGTCTATGGTGGAAGGGGGACTGCCCTCCCCCGCCCCCCACAACCCAGGCTAAAGTCTGGGGTGAGGAAGTGGGGGGTTAAACAGCCCTTCTCCCACTCAAACTTACTGCTGGCTGCAACTGTGGACTACAAATCCCAAAGGCACATGAAAGCAGGAAGGGGAAGTGATGACCAACCGTGCAGAGTCCTGCTGCTGTAATTCTGGACTGCAAATCCCAGAGACCTGGGGGGGCAGCAGGAAGAGGAAGTGAACACACAGCCAGGGAGCCATGTTCTATCACCCCCTGGATTCTGGCCTGAGCCCCTGCAGGCATATGGCTGCTTTTCCTGACTCAAAGTCTGTTCACTTCTGTTTCAATTTAATCTGTGCACTTTAGACTAACCTGCAAAGACTGAATTGATTCATCCTTGGGCTATTTCAATATCTATTCCTAGACAGAGAGTGGAGCTCCTAGCCAGCAGACCTACAGATGGGCAGCTGAGTAACAGCTGAGCTGGGGTATGGAGCCCTGGAGGTTTGTGGATGGGACTTAGGGATGGAGGAGGTACCAACAGACCTGAGAGAGCATCAGAGACCTGGAAGTAAGGCTGGAACCTGGGAACAGAACAGAGATTGGGGTCAAGGGCCTGAAGTTTGGAAAGGGATATAGGAAGTTCAAAGAAACCCAGATATCAGAGCAAGGGAATCAGAGCCCAGGAGGGGGAGGAGGAGGAGGAGGAGGCGGCGGCAGAAGCTGAGAGGTCAGGATGCAGTGCCTGGGAGTAGGCCGTGGAGGTGAATGTCCCTAGTGGGGAATACAGACAGAGGTGTTCAGGAGTAGCTATGAGAGGCAAAGTGCCTCGGCAGAGAAGACAAGCCTGGAAATTGCACCTGGGAGTAGCCGATGTTGACAAAATACCTGGGTAGGGAAGCCCAGTCACTGGAACTGATGCCATGGCCCAAGGGGCCTGATGATAGAAATAATTGATAACATCTGCAAAGCATGAGCATGGTGGAAGGGGCAGTTATAGCCGCTTGGTAAGCCCTTAAAGGGAAGAAAAGATATCTAAATACCCACATGAGATTGTGGATCCCTGGGGCAGCCTCCCTTTCTAAAGAGGTAAGAACTGCGAGGCATGGTAGGTGATATGAAGGGGAGCAAGCCTGAGGAATGAGGGTGGAGCAGAGGCTGAGTGGCCACCAGGGGCCATTGCAACCACCCCAGGACAAGCATCTCTTACAGGCAGTGTGGTTCTCTGCGTATGACTATCATGTAAGGGTGCTGTCTATGCTGCTGCTCTAGGCAATGTGTGTGTTCCCATGGAGATCTCAATGTTAAACAGAGAATATCTGTCTTAATTCAGTGGCAAAGGCTCTGGAGCCAGGGGCTTAACAATCATCTTGGTCAATACATTTTGTCAGGGGTCTCTAAAGCCTAATCTCACTGGAACATTCCTGTGTACGGCCCTGGTGGATATGAGATCAATCTTTTGTGAGGCCTATTTTGGCCAATGCTTTGGAAAAGCCATCATGTAAGTTGCATGTGCAGTGATCAATGCTTCTATTAATCAATAACAATTAATTATAGAATCATAGAGTCATGGAAAATAAGGGGAGGAAGGGACCTCAGGTGGTCACATCTACTCCAACGTTCTGCTCAAAAATGGACCATCCCCAGCTACATCATCTCAGCCGAGGTCTTAAAAACCTGCAAGGATGGAGGCTCCACCACCTCTCTTGGTAGCCTCTTCCAGTGGTTTACTAACCTCCAAGTGAGAAAATTCTTCCTTATATCTGACTTAAATTTCCCTTGCTGCAACGTGAGCCCATTGCTCCTTGTTCTGTTATCTACCCCCACTGAGAACGGTCCAGCTCCATCTTCTTTCAAACCCCACTTCAAGTAGTTGAAGTCTGCTATTAAATCCCCTCTCAGTCTTCTCTTCTCTAGACTAAATAAGCCCAGCCTTTCCTCATAATCAATATTAATCAAATTAAATCTACACCTTCTGGTGGCTACAAAAGCATTTAGATATCTATAATTATTAGGCACTTCCATTTCAGCCAAAAAAAAAAAATCATCGATATCTAGTTTGGGGCATTTGAGCTTCTTTAGAAGTGATCCAGTTTGAGCGGCCAGATGCCTGGCTCCCACTTAAATTCCCAGTCAATTAAGCTCCAATAGAGCAGGCCTGTCTTCAATCGAGCACATTTAATTCAGTGAAACACAGCACTCCATGGCCATTTTTTCTCCAGAAGGCAGCTAGGAGCAGTGTCCATTGTCTTGTATGATAGTGTAGAGGCTACAGCAATGGCCCACAGCGTAGAAAACCTGAATTACCTAGATTCTTGTCCCTCCTCAGCCCGGGAGGACTCAAATACCTCCCTTGTCTCAGGAGAATGCCATAATCACCTGGCTATGAAATGTTTGGGGTGCATGAGCCTTCAGCTGTTCTGTTGAAATTAAACCATGGGAGAGCTAAGACTTCAAGACAAGAGATACATCTGAGGGATTGACCTAGTCCTGTGATGAGCATGTTCAGGTGGGAGGTGGGAATCCTGTTCTCTGATCCCTATGGTCAGGGTTATTATTGTGTTATAACTATGGAAAAGGCTTAAATAGGGGCTGCAACCTGAACTGTCTCCATTTCCTGGGGGGCAGAGTCATGCCATGGTCTGAAGGTCAGTAACATTTACATTGTGGATTTAAGTGCCTAAAAGGTGCACAAAGTTGCATGAATACCTTTGAGGATTTGGGCCACAGGATCTTTAAGGAATATGCCCCATACCTATGGACTCGGGACCTTTTGGAGACTTAATTTTGAAAAATCTTTGCCTAAGTGACCTAGACTCAGATTTCTCGTTCACCAGAAAAGTAATGATTCTTGTAGAGTTTGACTCATTTTAAAAACCATGCAAGCAATATCATCTTTTTCTTCTTGCTCTGCCACCCCCTACCTACCTCATTCCTACCACAAATCATTCCCTGTGAGGCTTGCTGGAATCTCCTCTGGAAGAAACAGGAATCTCTTCAGGGAAGCTTGGTTCACAGTTTGAGAAACACAGCCGGGGAGAACCTTTAGAAGTAGCAAACTATATTTCTTCTTTTCTTTATTGCTTCTGCTGTGTGTAGCTACATAAGACTGCTCCATCAATACAGCTGATGGTGGTAAAGTGCAAAGAAAATGAAATCAATGAAACTCTTCTTGATGGGTCTAACTTTCAAAGCGACAACATAAAACAAAACATTGTTGAACTTTTCTCCACTAGATTCACAAGGGGGGAGTTAAGTTCTTAAGTGCTACTTTATGCCCCTCAGTCCAAAATTTAGATCTTCAATACTCCTACCTAACCAATGGAAACACCTAACTTCCAACCAGGAAAAGATACTTGGTGTTATTCTTTTTTGTTGTTGTTTCTGGGCATGCATCAGAACTGGCCGAGTCCTGACAAACCCTCTCTCATGCCTAAACCCATCAGAGACAATGGATTAGTGAGAGTTATTCCCTTTATAACCAATAACCAGTAGATGCCTAGTTTCTGGGAAATTGTGGTCCCAATTCCATCTTTGTACAATAAGACTTGAATTAACAACTCCAGCCACAGGTCTTCTGTCATGATGGTGACAGTGGTGTTCTCAGGCTCTTCTCTTGAATTTGTTTGTAGAAAGTTTATAAAAGGTCATTCCTGGAAAAACAGGAACTCAAATTTCCCTCCCAGATGGGCATCTTCATTGCTATATATGGTGGCTTTACGGATACTTCCTTATATGTTCCTGTCCCATCTCTATCTCTGTTCATAATCAAGAGATTCCTTCCAACCTGGAATTGGACTCTGTATTCTCTCTTGAGAATCCTATTTCCTATTTAGGATTTCTGGTCCCAGAAATCCCTGGCTCCCATAGTCCCTCTTGCAGGATGTGGCTTAAACCACACTCCTCTCCTTGGCATCTTCTATTGACTCAATTAAATGGCTTCTCACTTAGTTCACTAGCCTTTGTGCAACTTATTGTTACACCTCTGTCTCTTCCCCATATATTTTATAGGGACCTTTCATACCCAGTTTGAGGTTGCAATGCTTACCTTAGACCTCCTTGTGCATATAGTCCTGTGTGCGCTAAGAACCTGCACTGAGTTTTACCTTGCACTGCCCAAGGAATTAAAAATCCTTAGTATCCACCCAGCTATCAAGTGAGAAGCTATTTGTGAAATTTAGATTTACATCTAAGTTCATATTCTGTCCACCCTCAAATTTCAGGATCTTCAAATCTGGAGGCCAGGCCAATTTATCATTCTTGGCTAACTCTTGACTTGGCATGGTGACAACTAGAAATTTTTTGCATCACCAAGAGGCTATAGAGGTTAAATTTACTCAGAAAGTGTAAAAAATGAGAGTACTGTGAACTTTAATGTGGGAAGCCCATAAGATTAATGTATCTGGGATGTAAGGTCTAGCAAGCAGGGTTTCTTTTTTCCTATGCAAAAGTGGGAAAAAGCCTTGCATAATGTGTCAGAAGATCATATTCTTCCTTAGAGAAGAAAAAGCAGGTCCCTTATAATAATAAAACAAAAAAGATTCAATCATGACATGCTTGGAACATAGGCCGTTTTCCTGTTATTACCCTTTATCTATTTGATATTCACCACTGTGAACTCTTGGCAACCATCCATGAATGATAACTTGATTTTTTTTTTCATTCTCATTATACCACTGTGATATAGGGGAACATTATTCTTCCTTAACAAATCAGAAAGTAAGACACATGAGGTGCATCTATACAAGATGCTTAATGCGCAGTAGACTACTTCTATTGCACATTAGTGCATCACAGCAAAAGTCATGCTAATGCGCAGTAGAATTAGTTTACTGCACATTAGGTGTCACCAAAGACTGTGCGCCTTTGCTAGTGCATTTAGGTAGTACCTCATATTAGATATACTAAACTTAATGCACCATAGCAACGGTGCATTAATGCATGTGTAGATGTGCCCATGGTGTACTGACTTGTCTACTGTCCATGTTACAAAGGGAGCTGATGTTGAAGCTAGGAACTGAGTGCAAGTCTTTTGAATACTGATCCAGTAGTTCGTCTACTAAAGCACCATTCCTACTCGAAAACCACCAGAAATAAGACAGAATAACCACCAAAATAATTAGTCAACAGGAATTCCAGAAGCAAAATATTTGTTTACCTACCTTGCACCCTGAGCAAGTTAGAAGATGATACCAAGGTGCAGGAAGCAGTAGACATGCTGGAGGGTAGGGATAGGTTTCAGAGAGACCAAGATTACTGGTTTCCAGCCTGTGGTCCATAGACTCTTGGGGGTCCACAGACTATGTCTAAGGGGTCCACAAAATATGACTTGTATCAAAAGTATGTGGATACCCACACTTACAATTTAAAGGGGTTCACTTCCATTATTTTTTTTAATGGAATTTTCTTTGAAAATTGAATTGGACATTTTCATTTCCAAAGGAATGGAAAAAATATTAAAATGGAAATTGAATGGAAACTTTTTCCATTCAATTAAGGGGGTCCACTTCCATTTATTTATTTTTTTAGGCATCCTCAAATGAAAAAAAAAAAAAAAGAAGTTTGAAAACAACTGAACTAGACAAATTGAAGAACTGGACCAAAAGAAATCTCATGAGATTCAACAAGGACAAGTGCAAAGTTCAACACTTAGGATGAAACAACCCCATGCACACTGGTGCAGGGTGGGGCTGACTGGCTAAGCAGCAGCTCTGCACAAAAGGACCTGGGGGTTGCAGGGAACAATAAGCTGAATATGAGACAACAATGTTGCCAAGAAGGCTAAAAGCATAAAATGAGCAGCTTTAGTAGCAGTGTTGCCAGCAGACCAAGAGAAGCAACCATCTATTCAGTGCTGGTGAGGCCACATCTGGAGTCCTGTGTCCAGTTTGAGGCCCCCCGATACAAAAAGGATGTGGACAAATTGGAGAGAGTCCGATAGAGGGAAAATGGTTAGGGGACTGTGGCACGTGACTTGTGAGGACAGGCTGAGGGAACTGGGCTAATTTGGTCTGGAGAAGAGGAAACTGAGAGGGGATTTAATAGCCGCCTTCAGTTACCTGAAGGGGAGTTTGAAACAGAATGGAGCTGGACTGTTCTCAGTGGTGGCAGATGTCAGGACAAGGAGCAATGGGCTCAAGTTGCAGCAAGGGAAGTTGAGGTTAGATATTAGGAAATATTTTCTCACTAGGAGGGTAGTACAGCACTGGTACAGGTTACCCAGAAAGGTAGTTTACTCTCCATACTTGGAGGTTTTTAAGGCCCAGCTAGACAAAGCCTTGGCTGGAATGATGTAGTTGGGACTGGTCCTGCTTGGAGCAGAGGGTTGGACTAAATGTGACCTCCTCAGGTCCCTTCAACCCCCATTGTCTATGATCCTGTGATTCTAACCTGAGTTCAGTCATGGTAGAACGATGTTTATGACTTTCTAATGGGATGGTTTTGTGCTTGAGGAAGGCCCGGTACTTAAAGGGACTTTATATACGTGATGACAGTGTGCACCATCTATGACACTCCCAAATATACCCCACCAACCCATGGCTGCAGACATGCTCCAAACCTAAAAGTATACTGGTAGGATCTACCCTAGCAGCCAATCTCAAATATGCCTTGCAAGTGGCCATTGGGCCACAGAAGGATGCCTTGGAGTGTCTTTACCAGGAAAACAGGTAGGCTGGATGTGTTCAGGACCAGATGAATGAGTGCACAGCACTGCTGCAGTATATACATACCTAAATCATTACTAGCCATTGCCTTTTTCTTACTGTATCAGTGCTGCTAGCTGGATTTCCCATATCAGAATGACAGTGAGCAAGCTCATGCATACTGGACCCCAAGTTGTCTTTGAAGTCAATGAAGCTCCAGATAGGATACTACTGAAACAGCTGCTTAAATCCAAAAGTTAAAAACAGGGCTGTCCACCTGCCAGCCAGTGGTCTGCATGAGGCTTTCAGAGGGATTATATGTCCCCTCCCCCGCCCCAGCTCCTGCCTGGCTTCAGCTGAGGACTTGGTGCTACCCCTCCCACCCCCAGCTTTAGCTACATGCCCCTACCCCAAAGGGTAGGGTACTGCAGTGCAGCACAACACAGCCCACAGCACATGGGGAGCCAGAAGCCCAAAGTGCCTCTGTGGTATGGTGCCATAGGGTTGCCTGTAGGGAGCTAAAGGTGAGATGGGTTTCCATGACACATAGGGGGGCACCTGTCCATACGTGTGTGCAGTGCTGCGGGGTAGGGGAGTGCCTTTCTATATGCATGCACATGATCTCTCTTAGAGCTGCCCCATCATGTGCAGCCCCTACTGGTGAGACCTGTGGGGCATGTGGCCCCTGGTCATTTTGAAGATGGACAGCCCAAGTTAAGAAGATGGTTAAGTGCTTTCCTGAATAGGGGTGATTTCCCAGATCAGTACCTACATGCCGCATGGGCTCCTCACTTATAAACATTAGCCCCGTTCTAGTCAAATGCCTAATTTAGGAAATCAGGAATATAATGAGGAATCTTGATGTAAAACGTGGAGATAAAAGCATTAAGATCTTTATCTGCAGCCAAGTCTGAACTCAGAACCTGTCAAGATTCACCCATCATCACAATTGCATCACCCACATTATTTATACAGTATTGAAGAATCATTAATCTCTCAAGTAGAAAAAAATCTTTTCACAGTCCTTTTTTTCTGTCTTGACGATCAGATATTTTCATTTTGTTGAAGCACAGGCAGGGTTTTGCAGTGCGATTTATTTTCAATGTGAGAAAAATATTATCTTTCTTGGAAAAAAGGGAGAATGTTTAAGAAGATTTGCTTTTCCTTTTTTGTTCATAGCATTTGATCTAGAACAATTAAGCACACAGGTGGCAAAACAAACTGAAAAGCAGAATGATAATCAAGAGGAAGTATTTTTTTTCTCTTCTACTCAGTAATAGGGAGAAGAAGTATTTTAAGATCTGATCAAGAGTCTAATGTATCACACTAGATTAACAACTCTCTGTTTTTTTGTCACATTATATATAATATCCATATTCCCTTTCTCCACCTCTTACTGGTGAGTGAATATCTTACACATATAGGTTAGCGTATGAAAATAGTACCTGAACGCAATTATCAAAAAAACCCAAAACAAGTATTCTTTTTTTCCCATTGCCTATTGTCTAACATATGGTCTTTAATCTAAAAATAATCTCTGTTTTATTATTTCTGACTAGAATCTAAGTGGAAACTTGTAAAGGTTTGTCTTGTACTGTATCAAGCTGCTTTTGAAGACTGCAGTTTATTACTTTGCCCATAAAACCAAGACAGCACAACATATTTTATTAAGCAAACACTACTGCTAATTTAGCAGCAGTAGAAGCATACTTTATTAATTTTATAAGGATTAAGATAGCACAAAAGCTACTGACCATATTTTAAAGCCATTATACAAAACATGATGTTGACATTCAGAAGATAAGGAGATCTTGCTCCTGCTCACCAGATAGAATACATCACTTCTGGCTGGTATTTTTGGTGGCACAAATACTAGGTTAGATTCATCCCAGGGGTAGCTCTACAGAAATCAATGGAGTTTCACCAGGGAGAAGTGAAACTCACCTGTCAGCACTATAATGTGTAGGATTGTGACAGTTTGCAAATTCCTGTATGAGAGCTCATATATTCTGTGGACCTACATGTGACCCGACTTTCCTGTAATGAAAGGAATATTTTTTTTTCCCTAAAGCTTGGATGCAACTACAAGTGCATTAATGCACTTTAGTTAATGCGCGTTAAATCTAGTACCTCCGGGCACTTTTACACCTGCTCCGTGAGTGGGGGACTGTTTTAATTAAAGCATCTCCAAGAATTGCTCTAATTAAAGTGCTGCAGCATCTTGTGTATCAGTGGCCCCGTGCTTCAAAATGGCAGTGGGGGGTACTTGAACTAAAGCTCGCTAACCAAGCTTTAGTTCAAATGCCCCTGCTGCCATTCTTAAGCACGGGGATGCTGATACATGAGATGTGGGAGGCTGCTGGAGCATGGTAATTACCACGCTCCAGAAGACTTTATTAATTAAGTGTCAGGGCATTGTAGTGTGAGGGAATTGATAGTGCCCTCATCCCCTTGTTTTACTTGTAGCAAGGGAGGGTATTTTTGTTTTTGGTTTTGTGCCTGTTGGTCACATGAGAGGGTTGTTCATTAAGTTTTTAAGAATAGGTTAGACCAGAGGTGGCCAGCCTGTGGCACAAGGGAAGGTAGCAGATTGGTCAAGAGGGAGGGGATTGGAGGGGCAATCATAGTGCGTGTGGGGTTATTTTGTGGAGGGACTGAAAAAAAAGGTTATCCCTCACTTGTTAGACAAACATTTTTTCTAGGATGGTTTAGATGGGCATGATCCCGTCTTGAGTAGGTTGTTGAATTAGATGATCTTCTGAGGTCCTTTCCAGCCCTGCTTTTATGTAATTCTGGGAACCTCCTCATATTTCAAGTAAGTATATGTCTGGAGAATCAGCAGCCCACTGTTCATTGATGTGTCCTCATCCTTTTCTGCTATAGAAAGGCCACTAACCCCACCTGGGTGCTGCTCAAAATTTGCTTTCCTGGTATTGCTGCCAGTCTGACTAAAATATTCATAGAGCACCCATTGCCAAGTGCTAAGTGCCTGTCTGTCATAGCTAAATGTACACAAAGCACCTTGGGACAGCCTAGTCTTCTGAGGTTTCTAGTCTAATTCAAGTACCATAAGCAAGAGTATTGTTGCAGCGTACATAGATATATCCAAATTAGCTTGGGGGACAATTCAAGTGAAGCCATAGCTCCAGGGATTTCAGTGCAACCTAGTCACCTACGTACATACCTGGGGTCTAGAGTTGACTTGCTACAGGAGATCTTGCTACTCTGGCAATGGCCCTTTTCTTGTCCCAGTGAGGTAGACTGCAGTACAAGCACACCATCGTTAGAGAAACTCCCTTCCCTGAAGAATACAGTCTAAGGCCACCACATCCTGCCAAGACTTAATCATACTACATGTAATTCTATCAGAGTCAATGGGACTACTTGCAATGGGTCATGTTGAACATATGTATAAGTCTCTTTGGACATTTATACACATACTTTTTTTTTCCCACAATGTGCCGGAGATCCACTGCTTTGGAGCAGACTCGATTATTCGAGACTGCTCCACATGCAAGCTGAGGCGAACCACACTGCACCGCATGCAGTTGTGTAAGTGGCAAAATGTGTGTCAGCACACAGAAAATAGCAGTGGTGCACTTTTGAACTAAAGCACCTCCAAGGTATTTTAGTTCAAAAGCGTGCCACCACCATTTTCTCAGCGCTGACATGCATTTCACTGCTTATACAAGTGCATGCATCACAGCGCTGGGTGCTTTTCAAAGTGCCTGGTGCTGTAACGCATGCATGTGTAAAAGTGCACATCTACACGTGCATTAAGGAGCTTTTCATAATGTGCAGTAAATTATTACCTCCAAGGTGAGGCACTAAACAAATGTGTATTAGGCTTCCTTAATGTGCAGTAACAAATGTGCATGGTTTTTAAGTGAAGCTTAATGTGCAGTAGTCTATTTTACTGTGCAATGGCACTTTTTAAATGTGATGCTTTAAAGCACAGTAAAATAGGCTTGTGCATTAAAGTGCATGTGTAGACGTGCCCTATAGGACTTGAGTGAGGCCTATGAGGGGAAGAGAGAAAAGATGTGGAATAGAAGGATGCAAGGTCAGCACACAGCTTGGCCCAGCACCTGAATCAATTGGTTCACACACTCTACTCATTGGACCTACCTGCCTCTCATCCAGCCTGAAACTTTGAAACTGCCGCTACCTACTTTTTTTTTTTTTTTTAATGAGAATAGATTTAATTGCATTTTCACCCCTTGGATCATATTGATCAAGCATAGCTCACAACATTTTATTTTGGGGGCATTTCTAAGGTTTAATCCATGTTGCCAGCGTCCAATCCAAAGACGTTCCATGGACAAAGTAAACAGAGCAAAGACTAACAAATGTCGCACTGTGCATGCTCCATTAATGTTACTCATTGCACACCATGGGGTGGAAGGTTTTTGCTGGAACTACGTTAAGTAGCTTGAAAAATTAATTTTCCTATAATAGAGACATCTTAAAAGCATAATCTTGCTGTGCAGTAAATCAATTCATGTGACAGATTTATTCTTTTATCAGGAATTTTCTCAAGGGGTTTTAAGGATGGAAGAACCAGTTCAAATGAAATAAGAACTGGCTTCAATATCAGCAAAGGAAAATCTGAAGGTGTTTGGAGGCATGAAAAGTCTGCTGAATTTTTTTGGGGTCATATCCTTTGGTGGGGTAAATTTAATTTAGCTTTGCTTTGTAAAATGAACTGTGCATTAGAGGATCTGGTCTTCTCTTGGTATTTACTTTAGCTTTTCATCTCCTGATTTCAGGCAAGTGAGATGGAGGTAAACAGCATGACAAAATGGGTTTTGTTTTTTTTGGGTTTTTTTTAACCAGCCTGAGCCATGCATCCTTGCAGGCATTTTAATACATAGTGATCCAAGTATTATTAGTGCCATTAATGGAGAGGCAAAAAGTTGTCCATGGCTAAGTGTCCTGGGACCAAAGGGTTGTTTTTCCATATCTGCTACTGATCTCATGCAAGTCATTTCTTTAGTTTCCCCATTTCTCTGTAACACATGACACGTGCTGCCTGTACCAAGCAGCACGGCACAAAGTCTTGTCTTCATGTAATTTCTGCTGCTCTGAATTTTCAAACCCTTTTGGTTGCCATGCTGAGAGACGCATTCAAAACACCCAGACCTCCAACACTGGTACACTTGAGTTGATATCCAACCCATTTTGGCTAAATATGTGGCCAGTCTGATTCTTTTTCAAATCAATGAACAGAGCCCTATTTATCTGCCTGTGTTTTGGAGGAGGTCCTTTTGCATAGCAGAGATAAGCATCCAAACTTCTGAATCAGACCTTTTGAGTTTCACCGTCGCTACTTAACAAGCATCCTTGCTGTATTGGAGTTTTTCTTGGCACAGTGCTTCATGCAATTAAGAGTTCCACTAGCTGGGTTGTTCCTGCCTGCAAAAATGAATAGTTTCTGTATGAGTTTAAAAAAAAAAAATGGAACTTATTCAGCAGTTGAAATATACAATAAAAATGTCACTGCTATCTTTGCTTTAATTATGGAGCTCACATTGTGATTATATTCTATACCAGTTTGTCAGAAAATGAGACTGTAACCATTATTGCTAAGCACAGTAACATCTCTTCTCTTCACTGAGTTTTTGTGCCCTCATTTTTATTCAGTCATATTCAAACCATACCCTTTTCTCACAGGTTTGCAATAACTAGGACATTTTTCTAGCTCATTCTGCCTGTTATGAATTGAATAGCCTGGAAAATTTTCTTCTCACTCCCATGTTTAAAGGTACAGATCAAGGGCAAAAGAAAAAAAAAATCTCTTCTCCCATCCACACTGTAAGTCTTTTATTGTCACAGTGCAATGCCGCACTGATCTTCAACAGCTACCAGTGTTAATTCTGCGCATTGCTGTTATGAACCAAAATGTAGCCATGTGGGAGTCCTGCAAAGCAGAACGGAGGAGAAATTTTTGCCCCCTGTTTATTCTTCCTAGAGGAAGGGATGTCTAAAAGAAGTATGCATGAGGTTTGTAGCACCTAGACTTTGTGTCTCAAGAAGCTCAACCTTCGTCAGGGTCATCAACTGAGAGTTATAAATGGACCCCCATGCAGTTTATAATGTGTGGGTCTTGCAGATGAAAAACCGAGGTTTCCAGAAATCGCCCTTGAGAAAGATATGAACAATAATAATATCTTTTTATTGCATCCACCCAGACAAGTTTATACAATTTTCTTTCTTTTTTTTTTCTTTTACAGACTGTCTGTACCATTTTGACATTTGTAGCTGTTGGTATCTAACAACAAACTCTTTCTCAGCAATTCTAGGACACTTCTCACTAGAGTATGTGGGAATTGTACATGGATTGAACCCCTCCCCCCCCCACACACACACACAACACCCCTACAATACGAGTGAGAGGTATCTAGCAGGACAGTCAAGTCTCTATCCAACTCTTAGTTGAAGTGTAGGCAGATACCTCTGAAAACACATTGGCAGGGTGTTTTTTTTCTGCTCTGCTCTTGTCTGAAGTGTGTGATATTAAAGGTGCCTTTCATACACCTAGCAGTAATACTTAGAAGTGATTTCTGGAGAGAGATGGTCAGGAAAAAAAAAAAAATGTTTGACAGAAACATTTCCTGTCAGAGAATCCATTTCGGTTGCAATCTAAGTGCTTCATAAAATCATGTCGATTTTGCTGAAATTTCTTTCGGGAGGAAAACAGGGGGAAAAGACTTGACATTGCTGAAATATCCCATTTTAATGTTTTCAGGATGAAACATTTCAATTTTCCATTTTGTTTCCGATGGATGAAAACATTGTTCACTCCAATCGAAGAGTTCAGTGTTTTCGACAAAAGAGAGTTTGGAAGCAATGTGCTGGCTTCATAACGCAACACGGGCTTCAGTCTTGAGGAAGAGGGTGGTGCCTCTCTGGCTGGAGGAGGAGACCTGGGGTTACACATTCTCTCTCTGCCTGATTCAAGGCCAGAGCTTGAATCTGGGTCCACTAAAAAAAGGTGGGGGGCACTTAATCTATTCTTGCTATATTATTCAAGAGAGAGGCCTGCAATGATCTCCCTGCTCAGATCCAGGCAAAGAAGCAAATGAGTGTGCTAACAACTGGTCTATAGCAGGGGTATCAAACTCACGTGGGGCCCCAGACTGAATCTGGGCTGTGGGTTCCTTGCAGGCCAGATCTAGTCCAGAGCACAGGGACAATGGCCTTGAGCATTAGGGCCAGATTAACCCTTTAGTGGGCCCTAGGCAAACACACTCATGGGCCCCTACTTGATACCATATATTTATATTACTTTTTCATTCAATAATTATAATATGTAAAATAAGCACAACTGGGCCACTTCTTCACTTAGGGCCCTAGGCAGGTGCCTAGTTTGCCTATGCATTTATCTGGCCCTGTTGGCCATCACAGAGGAAGTGGTAAGGGGATGGGGGTCCAGCAGCAGTGATAGGGATGGCAGCAGCATTGGCAAGGGATCCTGGGGTGGCAGCAATAGTTGGTCTAGAGGTGGTGAGTGGTCCAAGGGCAGGAGTCTGCCAGTGCCAGAAGCAGTCTGGCAGGGGCCAAGGGTCTGCTGGAGGGATCTGGGAGTGGCCAAGCTCACCATCATTGGCCATGGCTAGCAGGGCCAAAGGGCCCTGAATTCAGTGGCAGGCCATGCTCCCCAGCTTCCAGTGGTGCGCCGACAGTCTAGCAAGCAAGACAGAGTGACTGCACAGGTTGTCTGCATCCCAAAGCCTGGATTTGTGTTTGATACCCCTGGCCTACAGAATACAAGGGATGTCATCATCTGTATGTTCACTTATGCAGCAGGTCTTGGAGGAGTGATGATCAGACCTTATTCTAACCAACTCTTGAGCTGACCTTAATCACAACCTCAGGTAGAGAATGAAGTCTTCTGCTGCTCAGACAGATTTTCCTTCCCCAGTGCTGCTTCTGCAGCTAACCCTTGCATAATTCACAACTAGGAACCACCCAACACATCTTCACAAAAGTTAAAACTTCCTCAAACACTATGATAAAGGAACTTGGGAGGCCATATGTAGCAGGACCAGTTGGTGATGACTGCCATAACACTGTTGATATGGCAGTGAATAAGGGATGTTGATGGAGTCTGAAAGCTACATTGCCCACGTCAGTGTTCCTTGTGAATCATCCCTTTTGTAATATGGATAGACAGGAACATAGAAAAGAAAATCAAGGATGCCTGTAAGTACCTGTGCATGCATGGGCACATGCATACGCGCACAGACACACAGACACGGACACAAACACGCCATATAGTGTTTGCTCCTGGTCTCACTTAATTCCCAGGTTTTGCTCTGTTGTAAGCCCATTGATTCAGAAGTGTTGCTCCTGTTTTACAGTAGAGGAAGCAAGTTCAAACATAGGCCCATAGCTCCTTGCAGAAAATGTGTAAAAGGAAAATCAATACAAACTCGAAAAATACAAGGAAACTAAAACATTATTAAGCGGAATGAAGCACCTAACCACTCTCTACAGCTTGGTGTCTGAGATTGCATTGTGGTGTCACTAGGAAAAAAACACCCTGTACTTTGACAAGTTATGGAAAATAAAACGAACCTTTTGGTCTCCTGGAAGCGTCTATAATATTCCAAGTGTGCTCGTGTATTTGATAGATAGATAGATTATTGAACTCATCAATACTTCACCTTCCTTATTCAGATAGTCTTGCTCTGGAATATCTCAGTTACTTCCATATGGATTTGACAGTTTTCTATTAGACTCTACATTCATAATACATTTGAACAAAAGGACATTTTATTTGGTGAAACAAATGCCATCCCAAATGTCTTTCTTTTTCCTGCATAAAATATCAGATGGAAAATTGTACCTTTATCGAAACAGAAATTTGCAAAGGAGCTTGCTTTCCTTGATTTCCCCCCCCCCCCCCGCCGCCCCCAAATATTTATGGGGTTAAATGCTTTCAATGAGATGCAAACGTTTTTGCAGGGGAAACATATCCGATCACCTATTTTTATGCCATCTTATTTGGTCTTTCCCTTCCACTGTAGGATCATTCTATAGTGCTTTGTCCACTTAAGATTGAAATCACTCCAACAATAGAGCTTTGACTACTACCACGTGCCTCATCATCTGGACGCTTTCCTGATGTATACTTTAAAGTTTCCTTCTTTTAGGGTTTGTTTTTTTTTTTAATCCTAGTGCCTTCTAGTTCTAACAGCTTAAAGTACCCTTGACAATTTCTGTTTTTCCTTCTCTTCTTATATAGTTCTTTCAACTAGAGAAGATAAAAGCTTGCCAAAGTACAATGATGAAATGTGTTGTTCCATAATTTTTTTTTCCTGATGTACAAAGAGCCAAAAGCATGGTTTTCTTTTCTTTGGCTTGTGAAAGTTCTTGTGGAGCTAAGGATGATAGATAGATAGATAGATAGATAGATAGATAGATAGATAGATAGCTCTTTTTCTGAGTTACTTATGAAATGACCATGGTGTTTACAAACTTGTTTACGTGATACTTTGGGGAATTTGTCTATATACAGCTCATAAATAATTTTATCTTGTGGACTTTCTCTGCTTTCTACGTTGGCTGTTGACAGCCTTGGTGATTTTCAAAGGACCTTGGCCAAGCTACAGAAGTGTGGCTAGGCAGAAAGCCCTGAAGCCTATTTCCGACTGACCGTAGCATGAACCTTTGCAGACATAACAACCAGCCTGGTCAGCAAAGTAAAGGAAGCAATCAACATGTCCAACTAAACAAATAATAAGATCTAATTAAACAGAGCACAAGGCCTGAAAAGGACATTATAAGGGAAGACCAAACATTAAATAATCCAAGTATAGTATACCGTAGCTTTGTCTTAAAATGTTAGCAGTGGCAACTGATGTAACCAAATGTATTAGAAGCTGTTTTACTATAATACATGCATTTTTGTTAAGGTTTTTAAATAAGTTGTAAAAACAAAGCAGCCTTGTCAGAGAAGACCGTAAACTAAGGTAAAGTGTTGAATAGCATTGCACAACAGTGAAGGAAAAAGGATAAAATACCGTTCCTTTTACTTTCTCATGGATATCAATCCTGGCTAATTCACACCACAGGAGATGTGGTTCAGTCCAGTCCCAAAAGTTTCGGTGAAACAAAGAAATGTAAATAAAAGCAAACAGAAAACATTTCTTAGACTATTGAGAGTAGCCATCTATAAATTTAGGGTATAGGCTGGAGGGAAATTTGGAGAACTCAACAAATTCAGGGTGCTGCCAGCCTGCATGACACCCTCCTTCTCTTGAGTCTCCCCAGACAGTACAGGTATGTGTTGTCTATGCTCTGCTGTCATGGGTAGCCAGATAGAGTTTGGGATAAAAATTTGTTTTTGTGTTTTCAGGTACAAGCAATTGAAGACTGCACAGTAGACCTTCTTCTTGTCATTCTTTCTCATTTTTTCCTTTTTTAGAATTAGTATCCAACCTGCATGTTTACTTGCAATCCAGGTAACAGCTGCAAACTACAGTTGGAATACCTATTGCCTTTAAACCTCTGTGTTGGACTGAGATGTAATAGTGATAAAGGTCTGAAAACAATGGGTGTGTCTACACGTCGCCGTATGGCAATGTTGCTACTGCGCCATCTGTTAGTACTTCCTTTCGGCGTGTTTTAGTACTTCCTTTAGTACTTCCTTTACAGTGCGCCATAGTGGTGCGTTATAAGCAGGAAGTGTGCCACTAAGACGACAAAGCTAGCGATCACGTGTAGACTCACATGATCATCGCTGTAGTGCACTTTACGGTAATGTAACTCATTGCTATGTCACCATAGGGCAATGTGTATGTGCACCCAGTGAGATTTTAACTTCAGCCTCTCACTTCCAGGTGGGAACAGATGTACAGATGTACAGACCAGGAACAATGAGTGCCTTCTTCCTTGTGTCTCCAGTCCAACTGTTGTATGTGGGCCGCTCCCAATATTCTGCACAGGCCATTGCTTCTGGTGTTGGTGTTGCCAGATCTTGAGGGGTGCATTGTGGTGCTACAGGACATTTTAGGAGATGATCTCAGGTTTGCTTATCCTGACAAACACATTGGTGGGCTACATAGAGACCCCTTTATTTCATGAGAAAGTTGCATCTGCCAAGACCCACTCTCAGTCTGTTTAGGCTTCTCTACATTTCTGTGGGATTTTTCCTACCTCTGTGGCATTTTTCCTACCTCTCTTTCACACACACTCGCAATTCTTCTCAAACAAAGGTAACCAGCACCCCTCTGTCTGCATAGTTCAAATTCCTGAGTGACCTTATTCAAACCTTTGTTTTGGGTTGTGCTCCTGTATTTTGTGTGGATATTCTTACTGTTTTCAATACCAAGTTCCCTGGTTCCATATGGAGCTTAATAGCTCCTTACAATCATCAAAAATGAAGGTCATTTTTAGGTATTCAGTTTCCAGAGGAGGGGGTTACCTAATCCATAGCAGAAGGAAATCACTGGCTATCTTTTGCAAGTATATTCACAAACATTTTTTTTTTGTATTAAGCTAACTTAATTAAAATAATCTACTGATAGGCTTGCATATAATTTGTATACACTTGATGTAAAAGTCTACAGTAATTTATGACACCAAAACAGCAGAGCATCTCCATCTTCCTAGTGTCAGGATCTATTTTACCACGTTAGAACCAATCCATTAGAGCCAGTCTCAGAAAGGAGTACCTCTCATGTGACAATATAAAAAGGGGCAAGGTGGTCATGATTCCCAAGTTCAGAACCCCTCTAATACACAACCCCTGTAATGCATGCATCTACTTTCCACATATGGCTTCACTGCTACATATTAGGGAAAAGAGAAATTATTAGCATCACTGAGTACAGTTGATATTAATATGCAATCTAATTCACCTAGGTGTAAGACAGGTTATATAGTGAGCATCCATGAGAACTCACTTTTTAAATCAACCAGAACTCTCTGTAACTCTTTTCTCTGTGTGTTTTATGAATTTATAAAAAAAAAATAAAAAGCTAGAAGTCTGCATTAGGAAACCTTAAGAATCAGTTGCAGGGTTTTATTTAATGGTGCTACATTTTTGTTGGATCTTCTTATGAAATGTAGTTGCCTCCAAAATAAAGGCAGAATAATAACCCGTGTTGGCTTTTAGATCCAAATTCAAGCAGCTTTTCAGACAGATATTCAAATATGTATGGATAGGAGGTTCAAATTTTGGTCCAACATTATTTTGACCATTAAGTCTCGGTAGACTTAGTGGAGTCGATTATTAATACAATGGTCCAATGGTAAACAAGTTTAATCCTGCATATAAATGTTTGATATTCTGTCTTAAATGAGAAAATATGTATTCTATAATGAATACTTAATTAGGACTGCAATCTGAATATAAGGAATGGAGCCCCTACTGCTGCACAGACAAACCAGAATGAAATGAATTACCGTCATGCAGGGAGTGATATTAATAGTGTCCAGCTTTATAAATGAATCCAATTTTAAGCCACTTTAGCTGCTATCATACTGAGAGAGAGTGCAACATGTCTAACATATCATTTCCATACTGGCAAATGACAAGATTTAAGCCAAAAACAATTTTAACTTGCAGATGTTTTCCTGCATTAAATATTACTAATTATTTTGCTCTTGTAGTCAAACATCATTTTAAAAAATTAAGCTGGTGCTCTTCTTAGAGCAAACTGCAATAAAAAAAAAAAAAGGCATACTGTGAAGGGATGTACGATAGTTGGAGTGTTCTGTTTTTTTTCCAAAATGATTGAAGCTGTAGCTGATTTTTATCATCAGCCCTTGTTAGTTGACCCCCTAGAGTCTATATAAGAAGAGGTCAGCTTAGCTGATGGTTTGTAGCTTGCAATGTGTGTTGTGAGGCAGATTGTTAGATTAGGCCGTACAGCTACTGATGGGTCCGCCTCGGTAAGGGCCTAATCCTGCCTAAGCTTACTGTGGAGTGAAGTGCTTACCTCTGTATACTTTATCATGTATTATCAAGGGAGAAATTGTGTGTCAGCCCATGCATCTAGAGACAGAGCAGTTCTCCACTGGCTGAAATGGGCTTGGTTATAAATAAAGGCAGTCGCAGGACTGGGGAAGATGTTCAGAATTGTGCTTTAGAAGTATACCGAAAGGTCTGAACACTTGTGCTCCATTTGACTCTCTGCCATAGCTATTCTAGCACTTGGAGCTTGGTGCTGTGACTGCATGCTGGGCTCTTCATTCCCAGTTCCTTCTACTCCTCCGTGAGATGGAGAGAGGATGGACTGAAAGGACTGGAGATGAAGAATCAGGATCTTAGTGGCAAAAAACCAGAGAGCCCCTGAAACACATCTTCCCCCCACTGCTCTAAAGATGTCCTCCTGCCCCCTTTCATGTCCCTTGATAGAAGTTTTCAAATGTCCAACCAGGTGCCACAGGGGCCATATAAATGTCCTTGGCTGAAATCTTATTTTTTTAAAGCTTTTCCAAATCTGTTTCACTGGAAACTTTTCAATTGTTACTTCTGTCCACAGCCTAAGAGAGTTAGGTACTGAACACTCATGAAAATTCAAAGAGGAAGGATGGCCCAGTGGCCAAGATATTTATGCTAAATCCTGACTCTACCATGATATTTCGTTTGAACCATTGAATAAGTTCCTTTGGTTAGACTCAGTCCTCCAGGTTAGACACTTTAGTACTTTACTGTTAGACCCTTGGTCACAGGATAGAGCTCCAAACTCATAATTTAGGCACCTAGTCTCTCAATACAGGAAGACCTAGGTGGTTCAGAAGTGTGAATGAAAAAAAAAATGTGCATCTAAACCTCCATTTCTTCTCCAGAGATTAAATGCCTGAACCAGGGCTGCATGCAAGAGCCTGTGTCTACTCACAATCCAGAACCTGCAGTTTTATTGCCACCAATATCTGTTCTTTCAAGCACAGCAGGGTGGATTATTTAATGTACAAAAAATGGCTGGAGGGGAGATGCTGCTACTGACCTTTTATAGCACAGTGGCTGGTGAGGCCTCTCCCAGAAAGCTGTTGTGCATTCTAGGCCCTGTTCAGACAAGAGAATTTGACTGACTTCTCCCACGGTAACATCCTAATAACCCAGGTGTAGGCTAAGTTGGGCCATCTGCCCATTAAATTGTGCTGTTGAGTGGGCAGGAAGCCAAGATCAATGCAATCAGGATGAGAAAGCGTGAACAACAGCATGTCTTTGTAGCACCATGAGCAGGACACTCACCAAGTGTCTTGGCAAAATCCTTGGCAAAATCTTTGAAAAAAATTATCAAGGCTCACATTTGTGAGAGCCCAGCAGGACAATTTAGGCTGAGGGGAAACCAGCACGGGTTCGTAGCAGGCAGATCATGCCTGACTAATCTAGTCTCTTTTTATGACCAGGTTACGAAACGTCTGGACACAGGAGGAGGGGTGGATGTCGTATACTTAGACTTCAGGAAGGCCTTCGATACGGTATCCCACCCCATACTGGTGAAGAAGTTAAGAGGCTATGACTTGGATGACTACACAGTCTGGTGGGTGGCGAATTGGCTGGAGGGTCGCACCCAGAGAGTCGTGGTGGATGGGTCGGTTTCAACCTGGAAGGGTGTGGGCAGTGGGGTCCCGCAGGGCTTGGTCCTGACAGGTTAGATAAGTGGGCAGAAAACAACAGAATGCAGTTCAACAAGGAGAAATGCAAAGTGCTGCACCTAGGGAGGAAAAATGTCCAGCACACCTACAGCCTAGGGAATGACCTGCTGGGTGGCACGGAAGTGGAAAGAGACCTTGGAGTCCTAGTGGACTCCAAGATGAACATGAGTCGGCAGTGTGACAAAGACATCAGAAAAGCCAATGGCACTTTATCGTACATCAGCAGATGCATGACGAATAGGTCCAAAGAGGTGATACTTCCCCTCTATCGGGCGCTGCTCAGACCGCAGTTGGAGTACTGCGTGCAATTCTGGGCGCTACAATTCAAGAGGGATGCGGATAACCTGGAGAGGGTCCAGAGAAGGGCCACTCGTATGGTTAAGGGCCTGCAGACCAAGCCCTACGAGGAGACACTAGAGAAACTGGACCTTTTCAGCCTCCGCAAGAGAAGGTTGAGAGGCGACCTTGTGGATTCCTATAAGTTCATCACGGGGGCACAGAAGGGAATTGGTGAGTTTTTATTCACCAAGGCTCCCCTGGGGGTTACAAGAAATAATGGTCACAAGCTAGCAGACAGCAGATTTAGATTGGACACTAGGAAGAACTTCTTCACAGTTCGAGTGGCCAAGGTCTGGAACGGGCTCCCAAGGGAGGTGGTGCTCTCCCCTACCCTGGGGGTCTTCAAGAGGAGGTTGGATAGGCATCTAGCTGGGGTCATCTAGACCCAGCACTCTTTTCTGCCTATGCAGGGGGTCGGACTCGATGATCTATTGAGGTCCCTTCCGACCCTAACATCTATGAATCTATGAATCAAGTCTTGAGTTCTGGTCTCAAGACTATTTATTCATTTTACTTTTAAATCATAAGAGTAAGAAATATAATTAATTTGGGTGTGGGGACCAAAATCCAGATTGTCCAATTCACTCATGGGTGCATGCACAAACATCTAAGATACAGACTCGTGTCCTCTTCCATGCTGTTTGGTCATAAGAGCATGTTTCCTTATAATTCCTGATCCTATGCTTTTTGTGTTCCTTTCTCAACAGAAGTGGTGGAATCACCTAGACTACAGCCTGCTGGTTAGGATGTTCTCCTGAATAATAGGAGATGTGGGTCTGAATGTACTTGGGCTGAGGAGAACCTAGAATCGTATTCTCCCATTTCAGATAAAGGCTATAACCACTTGGCTGTTATAACAGAAGCTGCATAGATTTCATAGACATTAGGGCTGGAAGGGACCTCGGAAGATCATCGAGTCCAGTCCCCTGCCCAAAGGGCAGGAAGTCAGATGGGGTCATAGGATCCCAGCAAGATGAGCATCCAGTTTCATCTTGAAGGTGTTCAATGAAGACGCTTGAACCACCTCCGGTGGCAGGCTGTTCCAGACCTTGGGGGCTCGGACAGTAAAGAAGTTCTTCCTTATGTCCAGCCTGAAACGATCTTGAAGTAGTTTGTGACCATTCGACCTCGTCATCCCTTGGGGCGCTCTGGTGAACAAACGTTCCCCCAGATGCTGGTGGTCACCCCTGATAAACTTGTAGGTGGCCATCAGATCACCCCTGAGCCTGCGCTTTTTCAGGCTAAAGAGCCCCAGGGCTCTCAGCCTGTCATCGTAGGGTCTGCTTCCCTGACCTCTGATCATGCGCGTGGCTCTTCTCTGGACTCTCTCAAGCTTCTCCACATCCTTTTTGAATTGTGGAGCCCAAAACTGGACACAGTACTCCAGCTGCGGCCTCACTAAGGCCGAGTACAGGGGGAGAATGACGTCCCGGGATTTGCTTGAGAGCAAAAATAAAAATGTTTGTGCACTCCCTGCTCCTCCATTGCAGAAATCTATTTTAATCCGTTTTTAAAAACACACTTATTCTCTAAAGCAATTGGCTCCAAAATGTGGTACCTCTACTTTTGCTATTTACACACTCTCCTTTTTCATCCCTAAAGCTATTTCTTTCGGATTTGGGGGTTCCCAGTTCCTGTCATCTTGCTTTAGTTCAATCTATTCTAGATGGAGCTTTACCTGACGATTGCCTAAAAACGAGGCGCTGAACGCCGCTGCTTAGCGGCGTTCCTGTCAGAGAGTGCATTTTGCACGGGTTCTGTGATTTGGATTGACATACCACTTGTTTCTGTATAAATATGAACTCGCCATTTTCTCAACCTCCTGAAACCCTCAATATTTTGGATCTTGGAAATGGCCCGTCTCCTTATATGGTACTGGAGCAGCCGCTAAAGTTAGAGAGAGAGTTTTGCTAAAAGCTCTTTCCATTCTGGTGTTAGAAAGGAAAAAGGAGAATTGGCAATTGGGAAATTCAAGTGCAACTGCTTTCTCCGCTTGGTTCAGTAGAGGCAGAGTTGCTTGCTGGCATTCAGAACTCACTCTCTATTCTCCAAATAGTTTTGAAAAATAACAGGGTTCAGAAGGATGCCAAGGTGGGCTAAGTGGAGAAACGTGAATGTAGTGGGTAGGGTGCGTGAGAAAGTCTGTTACTAGAAATGGATTTACCCTGATCTTGCAAGCTGCTCTGCAAGGGGGGATTCCTGCCCTGCAGGAAATCAATGGGGTCTGTGGGATGGAAGGGACAACCCAGCTTTTGGCATATTTTCCATACTCTATGGACCCCTGGATTTGCAGTTTAGTACATCTACACAAACAGCCATCTATCTTATTCTCATCCTTCTAGAACCACATGAAGGCTGTCACTCCAGCTCATATGTTATTCAGAGTTAATTCAGTGTCTGCAATTTTAGTCACTATATATGGATAACTATAGGAAGCTGAGTGGGGCTCACTCCGCTACATACTGTACAAATGTTGTCAGACACAGTCTATTATGTCCAAGTATTGTGTCCACATTTTGCAATAGTTTTAAAAAAAGCAGGCAGTAGTTTCCTATTCTTTTGGGCTCACAGCATGTTGTCTGCTGCAAATCTCTATTCACGTTCTTACAGGATAACACAGTGGTGTCACATTCATCATTAAATGAATTAACCGTTAACCCTATATTTACACTCCTGCTATAAACAGAAGCTTAATTTGCTGCACTGACAGTCGGTTGCGTGCCATTTGTATCTTTTCTGTGCTATTTGGTATTTATATAGCACTCAAAAGTCACTAAATGCTTTACATATTAAAAAATACAAGTCCCCATCTGGAAGGGTTTTCCACCTTATAGCTCAATTCTGTATATTCGTGTACTTCTCATAGGCGTTCTGGAAACAGAGGTCTTGCTGAATTAGTTCTTAGGCAGCATTACATATATAGATAATTCCTAATTATGCTATATAACACCAACACCAAGCCCCTCTTTTCAACCATCACAGAATGAAAAGGAGCATTCCTACTTCGGCAGATGACAAAACAAAGCAGAGCAAAACAAATACACATTTTCCAGGGCAGATTTCACAATTGCAGTATTCCAGCTGAGCAACAGCTGGTTGGAAGAACAAAGCTGAATTCTTTTAGGGTATTCATTCGTGACATTCCCAAAAAGGAAGCAAGACAGATGAGGGAGAGATACAGCTCTTTACAGTACCTTGGCTCATCTTCAAGTGGCACTCCACTCTGCATCGGAAAAGAATTGCACCTTGTGTGCAAGAACAAGTGCGATCTTCTTTAGTAATGCTAGGAACCCACCATGCTCAGAGCTGTATCGGAGAGAGAACCAGGATGCTCTGCGTTCAGGCCCAAAGATTTGCCTGTGTCAGCAGTGGGTCACGCTGGACTTTTCTATGGGGCTATTCAAACCTTCCTGGCTGTGGCCTAGCAAGCTGCTGAGGTCATGCAGGCCTGATCCACCTTTGCTGACAGGCAGAAAACACAGACACTCATCACTCTGACTGTAGCACTGCCCAGTGTAGGAGGGTAGCAAAGCCGTCCTTGAGAGAGTGGAAAACAGCACAACTTTGAATACACACTGCTACCCTCTCTTTTGCCTTTGCCCCTGCCTTGGTATAACAAAGAACATTTAAAAAAACCCTTACATTACCATATGCAATTTAAAAAAATCTTGTAGCACTCTTAATTCTCAGTTATTTTTCATGTATGCACTCTTACGTAGTCCTGATTCATTATTGCTTTTGCTTACATTTCTCCACTTCCTTGTTGGCTGCTTATTTAGAAATGCTAAAAATAATAAACGATACGGGTAGGACAGCTTAGCTTTCTCTCAATCTCTGTGTTAATTCTGGCTGTCGTGCGGAGACAGATTCTTTAGTAACTACAGTAATTCACCTGATACTTGACCTGTTGCTTTGATTACCAAAGATATAAATCTAAGCTATCTGAGCATTTACTGTATGTATCACCTGGGGAAGTGCCAGAAAGCAGGAATGAAATATTGGCTCAGACTTAAGGAAACTGTTATGCTAAGGGTAAAGTTTCAAGAGAACCGAGCATTTACTGTACATACTATAAGGGAACAACAGGTCCTGGATGAGACGTGATGAATTGTTATGCTCGCCTCAGCCTGGCTAGAGGCACTCTCTAGTGGTACAGTTCCAGTCTCATGAAAACACTCTAAAAGACTAATTGGACTAATCAGAATAGGAAAGATCTGGTGTACTACGTTATAACAAATCCTCCGAAATGTGTATACTGTTGCCCACACAGGAATTGCCATAACCTTTTAAAAATTCAACATTTAAATGGCACGAACAATACAGAGTGAGCAATCTTTAAAAATGTACATGGATCTGAAAGGACGAACAAAAAAAATCATCTCCACACCCCACCTGTGAAGCATCTTGTTGTGAAAGAGATAAAAGATAATCAAAGGTGGGTGGAAAATAATTCCCAGGAGGATGAAAGAACAACAAAAGAGTAAGACTGACACAAAGGCAATTTCCCAATCCTCCTGCATCTATGATGTTGGTGTCAAAACTGGTTATTAATCTAAAACATGATTCAAGTCCCAGTGAACAAGAGGGTCTACCAGCTTATTCCTCCCTCTCCGGTACAAGTTACACGACTCCGTTTTCATGCAAGTGCACTGAACTCCCCCGCCCCCATCACCTCTGCTCACGCACGCTCAAAAAAGCAAAGGATTTTGTAATGACATTTTGAGGCAGACCCTCAGCAGAATAATCATATATTAACAAAGGATCTGATTTTTGTTGTGCTGATACATTGAAACAGGCTGTACAGTTACATTAGATTACTTCATATTTCATTTCAGTCCATGGCCACCAAAACCTGATGCTCTATCACCTAGTGCAAAACCTGAACTATGAAAAAATACATCTATCTGTATTCCAGTTTGCAAAACTTTCAAAGCTAATTTTATGTAAATGGGAATGTCATAACCATTAACAAAGAGAACAAGACACCCACTGACATTTCTGACAGAGAAACTTTCAAATTAAATGAAAATGAGACTTCTCAAATTAATTAAAATGCAAAGTGCATGGTATTATACTTTTATATTTTCGTTCCTTATTAATGACAGAAGTATCTATAGATACGGTGTACTTCTATTACCTGTAATCTGATATGATGGAGGGTTTTGGGGGGCTTCTGGGGGGCTTCGGGAGAGCGGGGGCACAGTGAGCTTTCACCCGCGCGTCTCTCGCCGCTTCCGAGCCTAACTGGGCTTTTTTCCCGGTCGGCGGGCCCTTTTAAACTGATCTTTTCCTGGGTATGTTTTTAAAATAACAAGGCCAGAACTGCCTTTTGTGAGAGACCCAAACCTGCTGGTCTATCGCGGGTGTTCAGAAGATGCCCACCAGGCTGGGCCTCTCAGAGCACGTCTACACGTGCTTTTACACACATTCATACTTAATGTGCGTTTCCCCAATGCACATGAAGGTGATTTAGGCACGTGTCTACACATGCATGTACTAAGGCGCATTAATGCAGTGTGCAGGCCAGCTCAGAGCTAAAGTTAGTCCCAAATCAGTCAACATGCACAGCAATAATCCAATTTAGCCTGTCTACACATGCATTAAGGTGCTTTAGCTATTCATGCCTAAATTTGATATCTGCTTTCGCAGGTATCAAACTTAGGTTTGAATAGCCTACATTTGCCATTTTTCAGGCCCATTAAGGGTGCGCACATATAGACACATGCCCTTAATGCGCCTTAAAAATGGCTAATGTGCATTAAATTGGCATGTGTAGACACACCCTCAGAGATTCTAGATACTCTTCGATTTCATTTCTCGATCCCAAAGAGACTTTGACAGGGCCTAGGCCTCTGACTGATCAAGGTTGGGGCAATTCCATTCAGAAGCAGACTGCAAATACCTACAGAATTAGCGTACTGCACTGTGAATGTTAAGCCCTTCTGTGGCTAGGCACTATTTTGGGTCATCAATTGAGAATTAGGGGTGTGTGTAGATGAAACAAGGGCCCTAAATTGAAGTGGTTTGTTTAAAAAAAATACCACTTCAATTCAGGGCTGATTAAACCTCTGTCGTGCACACACCTCATTGACTTATCTGCCCCTCTGGTGGTGGAGTAGGGAGGGAGAGCTGCCAGCAGGTGAAACGGTCCCTTGACTGCAGTGGGGGGGGTGCTTCCCTCCTCAGTAGCAGCGCCCCCCCCACCCCCCCAGGCAGCACCCACCTGCAGGCACCTGGCTCAGGCAGTCCCAGGAAGCACCGCAGCCATGGAGGTAAGCACCAGGCCCCCACACAGCTCAGGCAGGCAGGCTCTGGAGGGGCGAGGGGGAAGATCAGGCTCAATGCCTTTCTTGGAAGGAGCTGCTTTCCCAGGCTGCTGCCAGGCTGCCTGCAGGGCTTCCTGCAGAGCCACGGAGATGCACGGAGCCCAGTGCTTCACTCCATGGCTGTAGGGACAGCAAACTAAAACTCCATGAAGGAGTTTTAGTTTGCTGCACCCCAAGTCATTTAGGCACATTATGCCACCGAATTTCCTGCAGCAGCTGGAATTAATGAGCGATACACCGCCAATGCATGCAAACCACCGACACCATTAAAGCAGTGCAAAAGCATTTAGCCCACTTTAAAGTGACGTGCACACATGCCTCTCATTTCATCTACACATAGCCTGTTGTATTCAACCTAAATCATTTCTGAACGTGGCCTGTGCATTCTCTGTGTCTCACCTCTTCTAGTGGATAGCGGCAAGTCCCTAGCTCACTGGAGTGTGAGGATAAGTACAATAAAAATGTGAGGCTCAGATATTATGGTCATTAGGGCCATATGGAAAACCCGGTCCCTTTAAAAGTCTCAGTGGAGGACTTTAGTATTGATCCCACCGGTCCATATAAATCTCTCACCCTCATAATGGCCCCTCACCTCTGTCATCCCCTTTGCCAGAGGGGAAGACTGCTCTTCTCTCTCTCTCTCCCTAGAAGTTGGTCCTTTGTAGCAGGGTAGATCTGTGATGGAAGCTGTATTGTCACTGCCCACGTGTTGTTCCTATGCTCTGAGTGAGGAACTAGTCCATTTTTCAATCCAGTCTCCTTTTACAAGAACTAAATGCATTTCTGTAAAAGCAATAATACAAATATGGTGCTATCACAAAGATATCTGGCAAGATCTCACAGGGTATAGCTGTGGAACAATGATTGTTTAATCCACATTTAATTTGTGTCACCACTGTATATTGATTATCCATTATCCTCATGCAAATGGCATGACTTATCCATTGAAGCAGCTGTGCATTGTTTTTAATTTTAAGTGAATTCTTTTAGTGCTCCATGAAAGGTGTCAGATTAACAGCCCCAGGGACTGAAGTCCTCTGTTTATCCACAGAACATATTCGAGCGATAATGACGGATCCATTCAAGCAGCTGCCTCAGTCATTACTTATCTTGAGGGTTTGTTGCAAGACTCGTAGGGCCAAATCATCCCCTGTGGCGACACAGATGAGAACCCAGCAGACACCAGGACAGGCACTGGGAAAGGAGAGAGTTGAGGAGCCAGTTCCTTCAATGATTCAATGTGTCCCCATGATCTCTGGATTCTACTGACAGCTTCTTACAACTTTGGGAAGCCAGGAATAAAGTGGGGAAATGGACACGCTATGCATAAACCTAAAAAGTTGTGCAGAATCTAAGGAAGAAATAAATACTGGTCTGAGGTTGTATCATCTTTTGCATGCACTGTATTTTATCCACCACCACCAGCCATCTAGTACCCACTTAGGGCTTATTATAGGCAACTGAAGATAGCTATTGTAGTCAGGCGGACATGGGAGCCAGGAATAACAGTAAAGCTCCAAAAGAGCCTAGGAAGACCATTTCTAGGGAATCTGAACATGGCCTGATAGGATGATTTTTTCCATTCAGGGAGAGTGGAGGGCAAACCTGCCTTCTTGATATAGTATAATCTTTGTCAGGGATCTTCAGGACTTGTCCTATCCCTTATGAGACTCTCTCTGTCTCACAGCACTGGCTAACAGAACTTCTCAGGCAGAGGAGAAATATTTTGTACCACCCAATACTAGCACACCAGGTTTATGGCTCCACTTGCCTGGATAATCTAGGAACAATCCAAGTGGCATGTTCCTTCTTTGAAATGCCAGTATCTGAATGTTATCCCCATGCTCTGTTATGACCATCAGGTGCAAGTGAGCCACTGTCCTTATTCTTAATCCCTCCCATCCCCCATGGGATTCTTGCAGTGTCACAGGTTAATCCCAGGGTGCTACTTTCTGACCATAATCCCAGTCTTTATTTTTGCTCTAATCCTTGGTCTTCAAGGTGTTTGTCATGATGATTATTTCCTTGGTCACATTCAGTATAGAACTGAAGACCTTCAGAGTTTAGAAAGAAGCATGGGGCCTTTTACTGGTTAAGTGCCATCCTCTCAAGCGAAGAAGTGCAATAAAGCCATATCCTATACGATTGGGACAGAGATGACACCTTAACTGAGGGTATGGATGAATGAACAACCAATTAAAAGATGGCAGGGTTACACCACACATCAACTGCTCCACAATAATTGCCCATGTTCATGCTATAACTCCATAGTAACTGGAAACTACTGGAGCTGGGCCCTCAACACAAACCACTTAGTATGGTTTATTTTCCACTTTCCATTGCCACAGGATAAGAGTGCACACAGAGGCATTCACTGTAGAGCAGCTGGCATGGTAAAAGACACCACGTTTTGCCCCAGGGTAAGTTGTTGTCATGTCCATAGCCTTACAGTTCCTTCAGGTTTTTTCAATTATATAGATGTCTCTGGAGGAGACATTCTCTACTCCAGATCACTGATGGAGGTATTAAAATAGACAGTTGTGAGCAGCAGCTACTTTCTGCAAAATAATAGAAAATGAGGGTTGGAAGGGAACAGGAGGTCACATCTAGTCCAACCCCCTGCAGAAAGCAGGACCATCCTTAATTAGATAATCCCAGCCAAGGTTTTGTCTAGCTGGGTCTTAAAAACCACCAAGGATGGAGCTTCCACCACTTTTCTGGGTCACCTGTTCCAGTGTTTTACTACCGTCCTAGTGAGGAAGGTCTTTCTAATATGTCAGATAATCAAAACAGAGGTGTGACATAGGTCAGTAACATGGGCTCACCACAAATTGTGTCCCCAGTGCATCGTTTTCTTCAATCTAGTTTATGCGCACATATGTGTGTGTGCAAATTTTGTATGCACATACATGCATAAATTATCCTTCTGTACTAGTCAAACTCTTTCTTTCCTCCGACTTCAGTCACTGGCTTAAATTCTCACATCTCAAATTCTCCCTCTTCTTAGATTTGACCTCTTCTCTCTGTATAAAAGGATGGTTCTTTCATTAGATAAGACCCTCTTCCAACCTCCATTGCAGTCCAATGGAAAGGTTCGCAATGATTTTAATTAGAGCTGGGCTAGGCCCTGAGTCAGCTACTTTTTTATAGATGTTGTGGAATAAGTGGACATTAAAAAGGGATTTAAAAGAGAAAAAGGACAGTAGCTGTTTGAACTAGCTCATTAGGGGCATTTTACACATAGTGTGGGTGAAGGCACGAAGCAAGGAGTGAAAGGAGCATATAAAAGGGCCCCTGAGAGCTGTCAGCTGGGGAGAGCAAAGTGAGGCTTAATGAGCTACAAAAGTATGTGGGTGAGAGAGACCAAAGGAAGGGCTTTGCAGATGGCAGTTGGTGGAGGAGGAGGACCAGATGTCTGAATCTGATGGACACATCTAGGAAGACACTGGAGGAACTTGAGGAGGATATATATTACTCCTTTGCACATCTGCATTGTGTTTTGCATTTCTCCTTTCCTGTTCATCATTTTGGACTGACATTTGTGGGCGTAAGAGAGGAAGTACAAATTATTAAGAAATTGGAATAAGGTTTCTTTACCTCTGAGGACTGCAAAAAAAAAAAAGATTGTAAAGAGGAAATGATATGAGGGATTTTGTGCCCTCAACCCAATTATGGGTAGGCATGAGCCCTTTCCAAAATTAATAGTTTGCCCCAAGGAGCTTTGGAGACCATCAATACTTTGGAAAGTAAACAAGTGAAAGGGTTTGAAACAGGAAACGCTCAATTAAAAGGCCAGAACAGGTTAGGAAAGGAAATATTTAAAGGGCTATTTATACCGCACCCACCCTCCCTGAAAAAAAGGAGAAAACTTATTTCCCTAGACTATATTTACTTCTGCCTTAGATTCTGCACTACTTTCTGGGCTTATGCCTAATGTTTTCATTTCTCGTGAGTAGTCCACAGACCCTACCTCAATACTGTCACTTGATCTATATTTCTACTTATAACAATTGAGCCTCTGATCCTTTTTCAGAGCAATAGAGGCAGTTGTATTTTGGGGATGGATGAGCAAGGAATTGGGTGGTAGTTCCCTAACTGGAGCTCCCACTCATCTTTCTGGTGCCCTAGCTGGTTTTATCCCCACATAGTGTCCCAGCAAGGCAACTCTTCACTCCAGGGTTGTTGAGTTTGTCTGTTGGCTAGATTACTCATCCTAGGGAAGTTCTCACTAAGACTGGAGAAAAGAGACGTGAGTATTAGGTGTTCCTAGCATGTGGGCTCTCAAGTGCAAGTATCAAAGCAAAGTACATTAGCAAAAGACACATATAAAGGGCATAAAACCCTTCATCACAATGCTAAAATCAGGGCTTTATTTGCCTAATGTAACATTTTCTGGGTCTAGACTACATATGGATTATTGATGGCTTGTTCTGGGCTTTGTGGTTCAGTGGGGGAGCACTTGTATTAATCTTTCCCCCAACAAATCGATCCTTTCCTTTATATGATGCTTTGCTTTTTGAAGCATGGCCGGACCTTTCCAATAAAAGATTCCCGGATCATTGGGATTATCTCCTTGAAGAAAATAACACTTTGCTTCACTCCCACCTCAAAGCCTCCAGAAATGGAAGCAACTTCTCTTTAGGTGTGTCTACACGTGCGCCTGACTGGGGACTTGTTACTGCCCAGTCGTTTAGTACTTGTTTTAGCAAGTACTAAAGAACTGCACAGTAACTGCCAGTAGCACAGTCCTGGCACCAAATGGGTCATTTCCAACCCTATGGTGCAGTAGCAATGACATCATGGTTTGTGCCTACCAACACTATCGCCATAACGATGAGCTACATTTCCATAGCTCATTACTATGACAACAAAGCATCTTGTATAGACATGCCCTCTCTCTCTGACTTGCCTCTGTACTACTGCTCCTTCAATTGTCTCCTTCAACCCCTGTCTACAAACATGCCTGAACCTTTTGCTAAGCTCTGTGTTTTCTCCCACCAACTTTTCAGAGTTTAGTTGCTGGATATACCTATTTAAATGCCTTTTAGGCCAATTCTGACAGGACAGAAACCATCAAATCAATCCCCCGTGGATCAGTGGTATAACCCTCAGTGCGCAGTAAGTGGTGTCACTTAAAGTCACTTGTAACTGGTTTCTTTTGTCTCTACATTTGCCTGGAAGACCATCTTCTTCTGCGTTAGTTATAAAGCCAAGGGCAAGGAAGAGGTGGAAGAGAGGAATAGCACCCTAAGAGTTATTTCCCTGTCTGCAGTGTGCTGTAAGAGTAAGGAGGAATCCAGTGGTGAGGCACATACAAAACTGTCACAACCCAAGGGTGTGATTTTTGTTTTTGTGTGTGCTTTGGCACTGCTAAATTCTTTTCCCGCCAATTTGTAGCTTTCTTTGCAGTGTGCATTTCTTCTTTGCAGCACAGAGATGCACGGTGCAAAGAGTTCCCGCCATTTGCATTCTAATTCGAGCCCCATTATTGGCTTGCATTAAATTATTCACGCATGGCGGCTAGCGATTGGCTTGCTAGCCGTATAAAAGGCTTGGGTGGTTTCCACCCAAGTTGGAGAACTCCAAGGAGAACCCCCGCAAGGGAGGATTCCACGAACATCAGGAGGAGGAGACTTCACGCTGTGTGAAGATCTCTAAGCGCTGCGGAGCCTATCGGACCCAGCGCATTTCAAGCAGGCAACAGAGGTCTGACCAGCCTCTAGTCTCTCCCCGTCACCATTCACAATCCTTCGATGTACCCCTCTCCCTGCGCGCAAAAGGATCCACAGAGCCTCGACAACTCCATGGGAGTGATCCAAATATTGTCTGAGTCCTCAAACGAGGATTTAAGCGGAGCTGTACCTGGGAAACTGTCCAGCCTACACCGCGACCATCTTCGGTGTAAGTAAACAATCTTGAATCAACCATTACGCATCCGTGACTAATTCTAGCGTGTCGCCTGTTTTCTCCGACCCAGCGTGCCCGGGCTGCTGGCCACAGCCTGCGCGGAGCAGAAAAAGGGCCGGATCGCTCCCGGCCCGCACAAAAACCATTACCTGATGGGCTGGAGATATTATTTTTTTCCCGTTTGCATGATGCTAGCAGTTAGGCATCCATTTCAAACTCCATCAAATCAGCCAGAAACAGATCCTAAGTGCTGCTTGAAGAGCAATGACTGTCATTCTAGTTGACTTTGTTTTTCCTTAAAAATAAAAGTTCTGTGACTTTAAGGGCTTGGTTTTTACTCTCTACTTGCTAAAATAATAACTACAGGGGTAGCTGCATGAGCCCATTAAAACTGGGCACAGGCCAGTCACTGCAGAAGATAGCACAGGGAGCATGGGAAGGTGACCTAATATATATTTTCCATCTGTGATATAGATTCATAGATTTTAAGGCCAGAAGGGACCTTCTGCACCTCCTCTGTGAAACACAGGTCAGAGAATTTCTACCACTAATCCTGCATCAAATCAAATCAACAGGATATCAAGGAATATATGATTCTGTAATATTCACTTCTTTATTTTGATATAGGGAGAAACTCGGTAACCTCCTCAATACCATATATATAAATATCTTTCCAAAGACATTCCTAAGATGATACAGTACTCACAGTAAGTGCCTATTATAACTCTGAATGAATAGAGGTGAAGTGAAAAAAAATCCATAATGGTTAACAGCAGCTGGTCTGGGAGTAAAACAGAAGAACTGGAGCAGTCAGGTCACAGAATAGATGTGGTAGATAACAGGAAGTAATGAGCAAGCTACTGAATTGCTAAGACTTCCATTCAAATGAGTGCTTACTATACCAGTAGGTCACAGATGAAAATGAGTTGGGTGGGCTCACGTCCTCTGAGCCTCCAGTACGCGTTTGTCAATAGCTTTGACTATGATCAGGGAGAATTCAGGCCTACACATAGTCTCTTTAGCAGTAATAATGAAGACTTAAACTAGCTGGGGTGCTTTGTGAGTCAGGACTGATTTGTACAGGCTGGGCTGGGTTGTATGATGGGACTTGGCAGCATGCTACCATGGCCATGTGCAATCTGATGACAGTAGCTGCAGGGCATGGTGGAGCAGCAACTGGTATTCCTTCTGCTACATAATGCCACTGCTACCAAAGGCTGGAGTTTGAAGGGGGAGAGAGGATAGGCTGAGTCAGTGGGGTAAGCTAAGAGATGCCAAAATCCTACTGGAATTTTTAGAGAACCATTGCTAGAGCACCTTTCAATCGTTACTCCATTTACACTCACAACACCTCTTTCAAATAAGGATGTGGTGGAGAAAGAGAAATGAGACAGAAAGATTTTGCAACTTGTCCAAGATCACAAGGTAAGTCTATGAAAGCAGGGAATTGGACTCAGGATGGCACCCTAGCCAGTAGACTCACTCTCAGATCAAGTCCTAGTCCAGGTTATTTATTGAGGCATGTTAAGAAGGACTTTCTCAGTCCCCAGAAACTTGATATTGGTTCATTCTTATGCCAAGAAAACTTCATCTTCTTTAAGGGGAAAAAATAATTACTAATGAGCATTTAAAACAAATGCAGGAAAAAATCACTCAGCTTTAGTAACACATCACTGCATTAACTTTGTCTGAGAATTAAGAGGAGTCATTTTCATCAAGGTTCATTCCAGTTTCTGCTCTTCTGCTACTCTTTTTTTTTATTATTATTATTAATGGTGTGGTTGAGCTATAATGCTATTGCAGGATAATAATTTGCATTTATATAGCACCTTTTATGAAGGATCTC
Organism: Alligator sinensis; assembly: GCF_000455745.1. Lineage (NCBI taxonomy): Eukaryota > Metazoa > Chordata > Crocodylia > Alligatoridae > Alligator > Alligator sinensis. Next base: position 1,873,074 of record NW_005842036.1, on the reverse strand, counting down.
CAGATCATTCACACACATTAATTAATTAAGATTTCCAGCAGCCTGGCATGTTAGGTAAGCATAATTATTCATATCTGTCCCCAGCTCTGACACTGACTCACTCAGTGACCTTAGGAAAACCATCCAGTTTCTCAGTGACTCTGTTCAGATGTGAATAATACTGATTTACCTAATGGGTAACAGGACTTTGTAAAGAACTTGGCTTAACAATGAGTAGTTTTACAGATAAGCAATCTGATGCACAAACTAGTGGGTCATTTTAAGCCCAACCAGTAGGGTAGAAATTATAGCAGTTTAGACGGAGCCTTGGTAAGATCTGTGCTTGAAAAATCATGTTTTTCTCCCCATCATATGCAAATCCCAGCGGAAAGATGGTCAGCAATGTGTTGTTGGTGGCATATACCACCAAATACCACTTTGGCCCTGGTGGTATTCCTATAACACCAGGGCCAAAGAACAGGCAGCTTAAGCAGGGGTACGAGCAATGGGTTCTCACTTCCCCTTACTCTCCACCGTGCTGCATAGTCAAGTCTCAGCATAACCCTAGATTGCTGTCCACAAGATCGCTAAAGAAGTCAAGGACAAAGCTCAGGATACAGCCCAATAGGTCTATAAGTCTGGCTGTGCTGATGGCAGCATGGTGGGGGCTAATCCAGCAACACAGCCACTTCTATTTTGTTGTACTCCATGGTTGGCACCCAGGACTGTGCCCCCAGTCTCCCCCCTCTCCCCCATCCCCGGTTGTTATGCTACTGCACCAGCCCCAGTTATTCTGCTACTGTGATGATGGAGACCACAAAAGCATCTGGTTCAAAGCTCTTTCCGGTCACCAGGTGCCTATGTAAAACATTACGTTTTGTTTAATTATATACCTTACAGATGCCTATGTAAAACATTAAGCTTTGTTTAATTATACACCTTACATATACTTTATTTATTATGTATCATGATATTATACATAGTCTGTACCTTGTACCCAACTGAGCCTGGGTTTACACAGGTTCACTCTAGTATAAAGCTTGATGGATACTCTGTGGGTGGAAAATTTGCCAGGAAATGAATACACAGCAGGTAAGGCAACCCAAGACTTCCCTTCACTACAAAGGAAACAGTGGAGAAAGCCTCTAAAAGAGAACGGCACCCATTGGGTATGGCAGGTTCTTAGGCAGCTGGACAACAGTAAAATTCAGAGCACATGTTCAGCATACTTGGCCAGTAGAAAGGCCTGGCAATAAGCTAAATCTACCACCAGTTCCCCATCCCTGACAGCAACCCTCAGTTAAGCCGTTGCCTTGAGGAAAATACTTCACAGGCTATGGAAAGCATTTTGAATTTCCATCAACTCCAGTGAATGTGTCCTCACAAGCATTAGCAGAAACAGACCCCAGCTGTGCAAAGTCTGATGGTGTATAACCTTTCCTAAATCTGGCTCTGCTTCAGATTAAACCCTTGTAAATCTGGAGTGAAGTCAGTAGCGACCCATTAGCCTTACGCTCTCATGCAGGAAGACCAAGGTAAAACCAAACAAAACTCAGGGATCATACAATGCTTATGTGCTGTTATAATTTTTCCTCTCAGGTTAGTTAATTATGGGCTTTCTAGTATAACCAGTGCAGATCAGAGCAGAGCTGCTGGAAGAACGGACATCTAGACCACAGGTGCCTGCTGGCTAAAAATACACAAGACTCTTACAAATATACAGTCACTGCCATCAGCCTCTCGCTGTGCTGTCACCCAGGCATGTTCATCCATTCCTAATAGAGAATTCAATGACCTTTACACTGACAGGTCCATGCAGGGAGGTGGGGAAAAAAAAGTTTGGGGAAGACCCATTATTGTTTCACAACTCATGATCTATTAGAAAAGGAAAGCAGAGAACAGGAAGAGAAAGTTTAGAGGTATTTGTGGTATGATGGATGAAAATCCGAGAGTAATTGAAAAAAAAAATAGCAGTGCTGAACGCTGGCAGAGTAAAGTGACAAAGAGAAAAAAATGAAGAGCGGAGAGAAAGAATGGGCTTAGTGACGGGGACGTTTTAAAATGCTAAATTTCAGTTGAATTATGGGCTCTCCGTGTCCCCTTCCATTCGCTCAAGTTTTTGCAGCCATGTACACTCAGAGCTTTAAAATTAAATATTGATAAATCTAATTGTCTCCTGTGAAGTGGAACCTAGAATTACTGTATGTTAAAGCTATGAAGCTAGAAGGGGCAAAGGGTGGGGGAGGAGAATGAGATCCTTTGCCTATAAGCATTGCAGCTTTGGGGCTTCCATGAAACTTTAAGGACTTGTCTCCCTTTGGCAGCCTCTCTGATATAGAGGATAATAATAAAGATAACCATGTATTTCATTCTATAGCACTTTGTGCCCTGGATGATCCAAAACTTATTGCAGATGCCACAACTGTCTATGAGGGCTGTGAGAAGCTTCAGTCCCTGATTCGATTTGGCAGAGATTCGTCCTGATTTGGTGGCCGAATCTTCAAATTTGAACCGAATCAGAGGACCCTTCGATCTCTCTGAATCTAATTGTAACTCTCCGAATCAATTCAGAGGGATTCAGAAAGATTCGGCTATTTGGACATAGACACAGATTTACATGTTTTTTCTACATACCTCAAGGTACCACACGGCTCGTGAGTCTTGCAATGCTGGGATGCATGAAGCATTCCACAAAAGCGCGGGGGGCTCCCCAATTCACTGGGCAGCAGACTCGGAAGTGGACCAGAAGCACTTCTGGTCCACTTCTGGGTCCACCGGAGAGCACGCTAGGGGGTCCCCCCCAGCTCAGTGACTGGTGCCTCTTGGGTCTGGGGAGGCACCCAGGGTCCCTCCGTGGCCATCGCTGAGCTGGAGGGGTATGGGGGGGGGCACTGCACTCCTGTGGGATGCTCCAGTTCCAGTCCACTTCCGGGTTTGCCACCGAGCACATGGAGGGTCCCCTGCACTCCTGTGGGATGCTCCATCCACCCCAGCATTGCAGCGTGCACAAGCCATGCTGGTACCTCGAGGTATTTAGCAAAAACATTTAAAGCTGTGTCTGTGTCCAAATCTCTGATTCTCCGAATCAGCATCAAATGTTCACATTCAGATTCATCCAAATTGAATCAGGGACAGTGATCCGAATCAACGAATTGAATCACTGTCCCTGATTCAGGCTGAATCCAAATACAAATTGAATAGGGCCCGCTTTGCACATCCTTACTGCCCACCGCATGTGTGTGCACTTGCACACAAACATATGAACATTCACACAAGTATAGCCTTAATTCTAGTTTTAGTTTAGCCTCAGTAACTGGCAAACCAGCTTTGAGATGGGCTGTCTAAAATTTGGGTTTTTATAAATATCTATGGCAAGGACAGTTAGATCAGAAGACTGTTCAGTCTAGTAGACAAAAGTTTAGTAAGACCCATTCTTTGGAAGTTGAATGGGGGGAGGGGGGGAATTGAAAAAGACATAAAATAAACTAGGGGGCTGATAGAAGTGATTAGGGTTTTTTTAATCAAAACTGTTTTTAATTGGATAATGCAGATTTAGTAAAACCAAGAATTTTCATGGAAGAAGGTCAGTTTTTACTGTGTCAACGATATATTTGTAAATGTATTTCAGTGTATGTATTTTTTCAGTGTTTTCAAAATGAAAAATTATCTTTTTTTTCAGTTCAAAGCAATTTTTCCAAGCAAAGTTTGAGGTAGTGAATAGTGCTAGTTCAAGTTCCCTCCATCAATTAAGGACTTTCTCAAGCAAATCAGCGTCTTACTTTCAACATTGCTTCTAGCCACTGGGGTACTGGATAAAAAGAGGTGAACAACTGCCTCCTGGCTGTGTTATTTGGAGGGGGGCAGAAAAACCTGGAAGATATTCCTGGCTCAGGACTATCATTCAGGAAGTATCTGAGAGATGAGAAATGAGACACTCTGCTCAGCACTGTTAAGATTTGGATAGTTTTGCACACATTTAATTATTTATGAGCTCAGGGGACTCCCATGGCAGAAGTTATCTGAGCAAAGGATTTGAGATTATCAGTAGTGCCTAAATTTTGGATGAAGACACATGAAGCATCTACTAGGCTCCTAAATCCTTAGACCAGAGTTGCCCAACTTCTAAGTGGTTGGCAGCCATAGGCCTTCCAGTCACACCCCACATGTACACCCCCAAGTTGCATGCCACACCACACATGCCCCTGGTCTTCCAACGCACCACACCTCATATCCACTGATGCGTCGTAGGATCCCCTGACCTGCCACCACATGTTGCAGGTTCCCAATGTACAATGCAAAGATGCCCCTTCCCTCCCAATACACCACGCCAGTCCCTGGCACACCTCAATATGCCACCCCACATGGGTCCCGAGTGTACACAGATATGTTGTGTGATGTAGTCCTCCTGAGTACCACCCACCCCGTCCCTCCCTCCCCGCCTTCATTGTATGACAAGCAAATCCTGCTGCACCAAACTGTGCAGATGATGCATAGGGGTCCTGGTTCCCCGTAAGCCCTCTGGAAACAGGTTCTCTCTGCTCTACAGGCTGTACCACTTCCCCCTGCCCCCAGGGGTGGGGGGAGGCAGTAGAAGCTGGAGGAGGCAGGAGGAGTCCAGGGACTCTGGTAGTAGCAATAAGAGAGCAAAAGGGGGAGTTTTCTGGACCAACCAGGAACTCAAGGGCCACAGTTTAATCCCTCAGGTGCTGCACACAGCCTGAGGACCAGCAGTTGGATACCCTGACTTAGACAAATGCAACCCGCTGGGAAGTGCATATTTGTCCCTGTCTGTGCCAGTTACCAGAAGCTATGGACCTGTTATGGGCCTCAGCAGCAGCACATCATCTTATGCTACAGGAGCTTGCAGCACTCTGGAAGGCCACAGATGGTCCACCAAGATAGCAGCCATCTCACAGGTTCATACGGGAAAGCTCACTACAGCAAAAGACTCAACTTGGGTTCCCCAGTCCTTGGTTAGCATCTGAACCACAGGGCCGCATTTGGAAACCCCCCGGAGAAAAGTTGTCGCTATCCTTTTATTGAAAATAACAGGTCAAACTTATCAATGGTAAAAACAGAACTTGTGACGTTTGGTGTTAGCTTTCTGAAATTTTCCCACTCCTCCACTTCTCCGTGGTGCCAGTTTTTCTATAGAATGAAATGGCCCTTATATTTCCCTTTATTTTTTTTCCCAGAAAGGCTGCCTCCAGTGGGAAAGGGGCAGCACCTATTTACATGGGAATCCAAAGTGTTTCTGAAGTTCACAGTAAATTTGAATCTGTGGAGAGGGAAACCCAAGGGAAAACCTGTTACTTTATGTCCTTCCTGAAGCATAAAATTCAGCAAAAATTCAATAGTGCTGTCAAATGCCAAATAGGCAGGTCGATATGTTAAAGAGGAAGTAGTGACACCTCTAGAGAAAAAAGGCCAAAGCTTATAGCCAGGCTGAGACATAAACTCAGATGATTTCACACCTTTGCACTTAGTCCATTGCTAGAGCAGTGTTTCGTCCAAGTAATGGGGCCTGCAGAATTTAGATCTCTCTCTGAACCGATACTGGAGTGGATGTTTTCATACTGTGTTCCTGTTAGCTCTATTATCATGTGCATTGTGTTAATTGCATTGATAATTAGAGAGGAGTGGAAACGAAAATAAAGTGCCAGCTGGGCCTTCACCCAGAATGTGAACGTACATACCAAACCGAAACCTTGACGGGGTTTGAAGAGGCACAGATGACTTTTTCATAAGGCCGGACTTTCTCTTCTACTGTGCTTAGCTTTCCACTTGTATAGGCCCATGGTCTGTGCAGTATTTGGCCATCTCCCAATGGTGTGCCATATAGAACTGAAGACCAAAAAGGATGACATGTATGTAGGAAAAAAAAATAAAATAAAGATGTTCTTCAATTATACTGGTCTGGCAGGAGCTAAAACTAACAGACATCTTTGTGCTGTTGCATTATTCCCTTCTCTCAGAAAGTGAGGTAATAAAGATCTCCAAACTGCATCTGTAATACAAATACATTGCTATCTAAATGCCCCGTCCCTGCTTTCAAAAATATGCCCCTCTAGCCCCCTTCTTGAAAACCTTCACCGCCCTTGCAATGCCGATCGACCACATCATCCGATGCATGTTCCTCCCTGTTTCCACGGCAGATCCAGGATTTCATAAAGTTGGGGTGTGAGAGCAGTGACAGACCTCGGAGAGGTGCTACACCCCCTGCTCCCAGCAACCGCCTCCCCAGGGTGGGCACACCATGCCATGGGAACAGCAGCCAGAAACATTTTAAGTTCCTGAATGAGGTAAGCATGCTGTCTCCCATCACACCCCCAACTCTTAGCACTCCCTCGCCTCCTCTCTGTGCTCAGTGGCATGTCCCTCCCCGCCCATGCCTCCTCCACTAATTGCCACGGGTACTGTCCCCAGGTGACCCAGGGATGAGGGGAGCTCCAGACCCATTTTTGCCTGACTACAGATGGGCTGCATGGGGAGCCAGGCTCAGGCAGGGAGTTAGTGGCAGCAGGTGGGCAGGTTTCCCCTCCCTGAGCCTGCCCCTGGGCTAGCAAGGAGGGGGAACCCACCCACCACCACCACCGTTGTTTCCAGTTGAACCCAGATCCCTGTGCAGCCGGGCTGGAGTGGGGCATACTTGGGTCTGGAGCACTCCCTGTCCCCTGGGTTAGGGGCAGTGATTGGAGGCTGGGGATGGATTGGGTGGGGAGGAGAGGGGACATGTCCCTGAGCATGGAGGGGAAAGGGGCAGGGGATTTTTATGTGAGTCAGGGACTCAAAAAAGTCCCTGGCTGCTGCACCTGTGGCATAGCTTGAAAGGGGTGTATGGTTGTGCTACTGCACCCGCTCTGGATCCATCCAACTCTAAAGCTACAAAATACAAAGCTCTCCCTAAAGGGCCCTTCATTTCCTTCTATAAGACCAGCAAGTAAGTTAAGCATGCACATTTGGCCTGGATTAGTGCCAGTACTTGGAATGAAAATCCTCGCATTACATTCAGGGTTAAATGTTGCCCCTTAGCTCTGCAGCTGTGGTTGGAAGTAAAATACAAAATGCAGAACTTCTTTCTGTGCTTGCTGTGTGCGGGGCTCATTTCCCACATATGTAATATGTTGCATTAGTGCATTTTTTTGAAAACATACTGCTAGCTTGGATGAGATCACTACAAATGTTTGCTGCCCTAATAGCAATTATAATACACACTGTGTATAGTGCATCGATGTAGATTAACCATAGAAAAAGTTGAGCTATGTTTTATATTAGCACTATTCTTCATGCTAATGTAATGTCTAAGCACTATGGCAGCATTGTATAGTGTTAGTACTGTAGATCGTAACGACAAAAGGAATTAGATGGGTTTTCTATGTTAAATCAATCATTAAGCGGTAGTATAATTATTTGCTGTTAGTAAAGCTCTCTTTTTTCACCCTATTGTAAAATTGACAGTGTAGGAAAGTAATTGCACTGTTTTCATTGCAGCAGGGCTCCATAAGACTAGAATTTGGGAGGAAAGATGTGGCACTCCTAATCCTTTTGACATTTCAGGAGGACTGCATGAGTAATATTGCGTAGCCATGTAATTAATCAGCCCAGTTTCTTGTGGACTACAAAACATGCATTTCTACTTGCATTCAGATGGCCAGGGAGAGTGGTGGGTGGGAGAGTTTGCATGTCCTGCCCTTCTACAGTTTTAATTACAGTGGGGCTTTGTTTCCAATCATTTTCTTTGTCAATTTTGTGTGCGTGCGCCTTGCATTTTAAGATAATTGTTATGCCTCTCTAAATGGAAATACTTTACCTTAAAGAAAGGAGTGCATAGATTGTAGGTTATTAGTAACTCAAATGCTACCCTAGATATGACAAACATCTTAATTGAGGTCTTGTATTTCTTTTTTTCTTTTTTTTTTGGGGGGGGGGGTCTATTTGGGGAGGGAGTTTGTCATACTTGTACTAGGAGCAGGGATGACAGAGTAGGTTAAGTGTCTTGTTTTGGATCCAGATTTGGGAGTTTGGTATGGTTCAGGAACAAGGATCAAAGACTACCCCAATATGACCCAGCTGCAAATGGGAAGTCGGTTATTCAGGCAGGGGAGCCAAAGCTGGTCAGACAGCACTAGCCACGCCACTCCTGTGTATGCTGTTGGCTACAGAAATCAGTGAGCTTTAAAGACACTAACCCAAAGCACCTTTCACCTCAGATGAAGTTGTGGCCCCCAATCCTATAGTAGCTTAGCTCCTCAGATATTTACTACCAAAAGAAACCCAAAAGGTACAGAACAAGTATTGACCCAAGTTTGGGTCAGGGTCACCCAGTTGTCTAGACTGAACAGAGCTGGGGATTTTTTAATGTCCTCAAGCAAATCCCAGGATGTCATCCTCCCGCTGTACTTGACCTTGGTGAGGCCTCAGCTGGAGTACTGCATCCAATTCTGGGCTCCACAATTTAAAAAGGATGTGGAGAAACTTGAGAGAGTGCAGAGGAGAGCCACATGTATGATCAGAGGGCAGGAGAACAGGGCTTATGAAGAGAGGCTGAGAGCTACGGGACTCTTCAGCCTGGAAAAGCGCAGGCTCAGGGGGGACCTGGAGGCTGCCTATAAGTACATCAGGAGTGTGCATTAGGATCTGGGGGAACATCTGTTCACCAGATCGCCCCAAGGGATGACAAGGACCAATGATCACAAACTCCTTCAAGACCATTTTAGGCTGGACATAAGGAAAATCTTCTTTAATGTCCGAGCCCCAAGGACTGGAATAGACACCCCCCAGAGGTGGTGCAAGCACCTACTCTGGACTCTTTTAAGAAGCATTTGGATGCTTATCTTGCTGGGATCCTATGACCCCAGCTGACTTCCTGCCCCTGGAGCAGGGGGCTGAACTCGATGATCTCCCAAGGTCCCTTCCAGCCTAACTTCTATGAAAACTATGAAATATGTGTTGTGAAAGTGTAATGAAGGCAATCATGCTAACCTCGGGAGCACCCCCAGATCCTGGATGGAATGAGTAATAAAGATGAGAGATGAAGCACAACATCCAATTGATGAAGCAACTTGCCTGGGATGTAGAAGACCTACATTCAAGTCCCTGATATGCCTGATTTAAAGATTAGCTCCCAGGCAGGTGGTGCCAGGTCTTGAGAATAAAACTCATATGAGTTTCCTGCCTCCTGAGCTAGGGAATCTGACTCTGTGTCTCAAAAGGTAAGGACTAGGTAATTATGGGTTTTTTTCAAAGTGGAACAGCTCAAACAGGAGAGACTAAGAAAGACCAACTCATGAACACCCAATAGGCCCGCGATCCACGCAGAGTGACCTTCCCTTGGGGAAACTGGCTTCTGCTCTGAATGAAATGCTGAAGTCAAGGGCAATATTCCCATTATTAAGGGGCACCTACAGACACTTGATCAGTGCTGAGCAAGTTGGTACATGTGGTGTCTCAAGCCACGTGCTAGTGGAAGAACGGCAGTGCATTCAGCCATTCTCTTCCTGCTTTGAAGTGCGGCATGCGGACATGCCAACCCCACAACTTCTCCATTGTGGGGCAAGTCATGGCACAACCACTCCCACAACAAATTGGATATATTTTTATAGCCCTGGAGACTTGCAAAAATCTGGCTGGAACAGTTCCTTCAATCATTGTCACTCAGGTTTCTTTGGCAACTTTCAGCACCTTGTCGGGGCAGGAGAATCTTGCATCTTGTATTCTGTTGTTTGCTCTCTGCCTACCTAATTTAATAATTCATGTTGGGAGTACTGGGAGCCATAGAGCGTTGTAGCGGTTTTTAGGACTCGCATTTCTAGTCACACCTTTTGGAAGACGCATCCATTTGTCTCCTCTTGAGTGCAACGGCTTTTTAAGGAAACATTTCAGAGGGTGATCTAAAAGAAGAGAGAAAGAGCACACAAGGGAAGCAGTAACCAAGGCAATGTGAAGCACTGTCATCCTCATTGTCCCGATTTCATGCTTTCACACCTCTGAATGAGTGTTCAAAGTGTTTCATTTCAGGAGCTACAGATTGTGCAGCCATGATTGAGAAGGTTCCAGGAGTTCCCCGTGCACAGCGGAGTCATTTTGCTGCTTTTTATGCCCATATATTAGGTCTCTAACAAAAGGAGAAGGTTACTGGTAATCAGCTATCCCGTGAAGATCGAAAGCCAGTAGCTGCAGTGGGTCTGTCATGCATTATAGAGGTTACTCTAACTTACTGATACTCCTCCAAATGCTTGGACTTTAATTTTGGTACAAAAACAATAGCCAAGAAATATTTCCACTGTGCCTTGGAAGTCACAAAGGGACTTAGTTGAGGCAATGCAGTGGATTTCACAAACCCAAAAGAAAAAAAAAAATAAAATTGGGGAACTAATTACTTCTATACTGTATGGAGAGAGTTGAGTATCACTTAGATGTCCCAGAATGGGAATCACGACACAATAGCCAACAGGAAATGTTGAAGAGAGGATGTACCTGAAATCCTGTCTTATGCATAATCAGCAACCCATCACTGATGTGAGTCTGGGATTCATGGGTCAAAACCCCTCCTTCACGTAGGTGTCTCAGGGGATGGGCATAGAGACAAGATAAACTAAGGAGTGAACCTGTCATGGATCAGTACGCACTGCTCACGAGTATAGTCTTATCCTTCATGGTAGCTGCTGGCACTGGATTCACAACCCAGCCCCGATATCTTGCTCCGGGCGATCACAACCTTCAGCCCAACTACAACTCTTCCAGTTGATGATAGGCGAAGTTTATTGATACACAGTGATAGGAAATATGAGCAGTGCAGGCAAAGCAAGCGAGATGATTTCAACATTCACCCCCAATTCCCCAGCACCCAGAATATACACAAGGCATGCGGTCCGTCCAGCCGGTACATAAACACCACCTTGAGTTTCTTTGCTTGAATATCGGCAACTTCGGAGTATTTCGGGGGCTGATGCCAACTGCACACCTGCTATTTTGAAAACTCTTCCTTTTGTATTCTTTCTTCTCCGATGACTCTTCATCTTTGGGCAGGATGTATATATCCATTGGCCGCAGACTGTCTTCCCTGAAGGCTGGGTGATTATGTGACAAAACAGGCTTTTGGAAATCGATTAACCCTTGCTGTTGCCCTGGACCATTGTTCTAATACAATATCTATTTTACCTATGAGCCGATTCCTAAAAGCAAACCTCTACATATCATTTTCTAGCCATCAGCAGCTTGCTAGTTAACCTCACAGCAATTTGTTCATGTGCCTGTACCTTAAGACATCCAACTGGTCACAGGTGACTGTCTTGCTCTTTTCTTTTAAAAAACATGCCGGCAGTGATTAGGTTACTTGCTAAGGAAGTGTGAGACCTGAGTTTGGTCTTCCCCAGCCTAAGGATATTCATACCCACATCTCCCACCTCCCAGAAGAGTGACCTAGCCGCCAGGGATGGGTAAGTCATGGGTATGTGAGTGGAAACTCTCTGCCCTTCCTCCTGAAGCCAACCCTGTGTGCAGCTCAGAGCACAAGAGGCAAGGAGAGGACAAAAAGGAGCATGACTATAACTCAATGACAAGGGCACTCAGCTGGGCCAGAGAAGCCCTGGATTCCCAGCTCCCTATTCCCAGGCCAGTATATGCTTTTTGCAGGAGTCATTCGCCAAAATGCACAAACAAGGTCAGAGGCAAGTACTGAAACTCAGGGCCCTCTCTGCTAGGCTACAGAGCTGTGCGTCCTCCCCTTTTCTGCACATCCAGTGGGGTATGGAGGATCCAGCATCTCTCCCCAGCCAGGTGTTTCAAGCGTGTTCTGAGAACGCCTTCCCAACCGGTCCCTTAGGAGGCATAGGTGCAGATGAATCCCTAACTGATGAATCCCAAATAGGCTTAGGCCTGAGAGAGGTGCCGAATCACTTAGTTCACCCAAAACAGCAGAACTTGGGTTGTATCCAGTTGCAGGACATCTGGTACCGAGGAACTTCCTTGGCAAAACCCCGGCTCACAAAAACACATGGATCTAAAAATTGCTTATTTTGTATATTTTGCCCTCCATTCTCAAAATTGTCTGTCCCTTTGGAGCCTGTTAGAAGGGCTCTCAATTGATCAATCATTCCCCAAGGAACAATTCTGTTTGGCATTTTGTCCAGGAAGCCCTTTTCAGTCAATTGTATACATGCTATTTTTAATTTATTGAATAAGATATTTTGGAATATTTTACGACTGTCGGGGGGTGGGAGGGGTAATAATCAAATACACTGTTGGAACAGCTCTAGTTTGTGTTACACTTTGGGCTAGTTCTTACTGGATCTAGACAGTGAATCTACCTGTAAAAATCTGTGTGTGTGTGTAATGTGCATGTATATATGCATTTTGACATGTCAAGTATAGACAAGACCAGACATTTTAATAGTCAGGGAAACAATAGCATGAGATATACCATAGCATGTAAAAGATTAGTTTCCATTGTCCACATACGTCTTGAACCTTCTGCCTCTCAAATCAATGCTATTGATATCAGTGTGAATAAGATTGGACCCTCATTTGAATACATGGTATTTTTAGTGCTTCTATCACTGAAGCACCAAGGAGTAACACACTATAAACTTAACCATGGGGGGATTTTTCTTTCCGATTAAAATGTACAAGGTACTTTGGAATGCATAGACAAGATAGCATTTAAATCCAAAGTATTGCATAATCCTACATAATAAGTTTAGATAGATAAATAAATGTGATGTAATAATGAATACTGCTATAATATAATAATAATTTTAAAAAAACATAGCATTCAAGGTCACTTGCATGGTTGTACCTCTTTGTAATTATCCACTGTTTAGTTTTGCTGAATGGAATAAGAGAAGTACAAGTCTTTTCCAGTAACCTGGAGGAAATGGCAGCAATTCTCAATGCCTCAGTTTCCCCATTCAAAGCGTGTGGGATGCTGCTATTTACCCTCTTTGACAACTGATTTTAAACGAAAGGAGAAAAAGAGTTATATGAAAGTTGGCTATACTATTACTACACTTCTACTGAGCTAATCCGCATGAAAAAAAGTTATTCTTTCCTATTCCAAAGGGATGAAGGGGCAAGGGATAATGCCACAGCTAATGATTTCCCTCTCCAGAAAGAAAAAAGAGAAAAATAAATCCTTTATCTGCCGCTTATCTGATAATAGGAGATCCAGGAAGAGAGGAATTGCTACCAAACACATACAATGGCACCTTATTTTCATAAACTTTGCTTCATATTACAATGAAGGCATTCATCTTATTTTGCCAGTATCAGCCTGCCACAATAACACTGCCTAAGAATAGTTAAATATTGCAACTTATCATGATAAAGTCCATATCACACCAAGACAAATGCTCCCTTTTTTAATGTAAACCACCTCGAGTCTTCCAGTGTCCAGACAAGGCAGGTACAAGCTGAATTAAGCTGCCTTAAAACAACTCAATAAATCAAATATTCAAAGCTCTCCAAAACATTTGCAGCTTTGCAAAGCGTGCGGAAAGCACGTTTTACAGTGGTGGCAATGAGCCAGCCTCAGGAAAGAAAGAGCGAGGAGGAGATTCTCGCTAACGTATATTTATTCATATTTCTTTTAATTGTTGGAGAAACAAATGCACTTTTTTTTTTTTAATTAAATTGAAGAAGTGACCTATTTTAAGACAGAGGCTAGGAAGAAATTCTATCCTCCTGCATCTGCTGTTTCCTGGATACGAGCCAGTCTTTCAATGTAACACTAACTCACAATGCAACAGAGAAAGGACAAACATGCTCCCTCTCTTTGCCTGATTAGAGGATGTCTCATGAATACATTCCCAGGACAAGCTTTATAATAGACTCATCCACTTTGTGTTCAATTGTAAATTCAATACCTACCACTGTCAGCTGTTTAATCTGTTGAACTCCATCCTGTTAAACATTTGGTAATAAGCAGGGCTGGGACTAAAATAATAATAATAATAATAAATATTTTTAAGGCGTGAATTCTAACCTGTGCTTTTCTCCGTTTATCTTGCTCCACGAGAGCTTACAGGAGGGTATTGAGAGGCATGCAAAGGTTGAGGCACCCAGCAATATCCATCACGTTTATTCAGTTGGAGCTGTTTAAAGCAAACACCTTTCAAGAGCAGGGAGCCATTAGGAACTGGGAAAGTTTGATTTCTTTGCCCAATGTTTGGTGCAGTGCTGATTTTAAGCACAGATTTAGTTACACAACTCTGTATTGCCCAGTCACCCGTGGCAGGCACACATCAAAAACCGGCATGCTCACATGGCGATTTATGCACGCAGCTTTCTACGTGCCATTCCCCCTCGTTTGCCCCAGGGAGCTTCTAATTGTGTCAACTGTGTGCACAAATGAGGAGCATAACCGCACACTTTTAAGAATCAGTCACTTTTATTTTCAGTTTAACTTTCTACTGAGAATAAATTGTCTATGCTCCCCCCAGTGGACAAAAAATAGCTGTTGCAGATTTTTCCAGCTGCTAAGGGTTGCCTCTCTTGAGCACAAATCATCAAATTCCTGTTTTGAAATTTTAGATGCTTTTTCAACAGCGGAGGGAAAGGGGTAGTCGTCAGTTCAGTTATGAAGTTTACAATGGAAATGACTTCTCCAAGAGGCTGATTGCATCCTCCCACTGCAACAATCTTAGCTCTCCTGCCAGCTGTACAGCTTTTGGCAAGTCACATCAATTTTAGGCTCAGTTTCCCCATCTGTAAAATGGGCTGGTAATATTTAAAAGTGCACCTCCCGGAGGAGTTGTAAGAATCGATCTGTTAATGCCTGGATGACATTTTGAGCATGCACAGAGCCATAAATTATTTATTTATCGCTTTTTAAATAATTAATGTATTTGACTTGTCTAGTCTAAAATTAGCGCTGAGTGAATCACTTTGGATAAAGCAAGAGCTTGACCTGATTTTTTTACTCGAAGGTGATCAGGAGCAGGGCTGAACCTTAGTCCAAACAGGAAATGTTTGGTTGACTTAAAATTAATCATCCCTTTCACATTGTTAAAGACAACTGGAAACATTGTTTCCTTCCAAAAGACAGTTCTTGCTTTATTTCCAACCTGTTCCAAATCAGTAATGCTGGAAACTGCATGAAGCGATTGATCCTCTGATATTTCCAGTCTCTTCTCCCAACCAAAGAAGTTTGTATTTAAGCATCCAAACTTTTTTCTTCTTCTTCTTTTTTTTTTTTTTCAATTTACCCATTGCTACCTATACACAAGACGGCCTCCAGGAGTTTTGGAAATGGAGCGGAGTGGCTGCCAGACATTTAAAGAGACAGCACTCCATATGTCAGTTGTCAGGAAAAAATATTCCTCTATTTTCATACCCCTTGAGTCAGCTATATTTCACAGCTCTGATGTCAATGGAAAGGCTTAATATCAACTGTAGTGGAAATACAGCTTTCCAATTAAATCATGGCTGTGAAATATAACTTATTTTTGTTTTCTTCTTTCCAGTTGCTGGGAGTGGAGCTTTGTTGCTTTAGACGTTATACTGTAGATAGATTTATAAAATGTGCCGGACCAATCGGTGTCTCTGGACAGATCCATTGTGCACAAAGACCAATTAACAGGGCATTGTCTTGGTCTAGCACTGATACAGTCCGGCTCATTCTAGCCCTGACGAGAGAAGTCACCAGCATTTTTCCCAACTAATTTTGCTCAGACATTGTCTGGAGAATACGGTGATAAAAATACCAGCGCTCTCAGTGTCGTTAGTGTTAGTGCAGCTGCTCCAACGTTGAATGCCAATGGGAGCGTTCCCTAACGGTCTCAGTATAAACAAGCCATTTGTTGAAAAAATGGCTGCATTTCTCAAAGGAGCAGAAGGGAGTTAGGTACCCTGGGTAAATCGCATTTTAATCATATTTGGTTGGCTTACAATCCCTCAGGCTCATGCGGCAATCTGAGAATGGGTTTCAGATCGAGACTTTTTATATAACGATCTAAATTGTCCCAGTCCTGAGAGATTGCTTCAGTTTCCTTTAAAAGGGGGGAATTTTTTTTTTTCAAACTCTTCCCGTTTCCCACAATTCTGGAGGCAAAAGTCTATGTTGGTTATGAGCTTTTTTTCCAGGAAGATCAACCAATTTGGGTCTGAGTAATCAAGTCCAGATACCCTTGATTCATATTAATATCAAGATGCTCTTGATTCATATTCCAGAATCAAGATTATCTTCATTTGAAAATGCTGTCAGATGATTAATCTCCCTGTCTGTAGATTAAGGTACCAAACCCATCCTAATTGCTACCAGATAGAAAATGAATCCAAAGTCCATTGGATTGTTAACTTTCCATTGACTTCAGCGGACTCTGGAGGGGTCCAAAGCACAGGAAAATAAGTTGTCAGGTAGCCAGGATCTAAATTTGATAAGGTAAAGCTTTATAGGTCAATTGAACGTAAGCCAATCAATAAATCCCTGGGAATCACCATCAACTAGACACCCCGGATGGTACATGTGCCCTGCTTGGAGCCCTGTGGCAAAATGATGCCACTTCTTGCTTGAGCAAGCTGCAGACTTGTAGTCACGCATGTGGATGTCACAATCCAATCTAGACATGATTAAATTCAAGGAATATTTTAATGGTGTCACACATTGGGAAGGAACCAAACCACAAAAAAAAGAAAATATGTGCTGGTTTAAGTAACTGTGGACAAAGTAAATCTTCAAAACATGAAAGTATCTGAGTATCTAACAGGCCTTCCCTATTACACACTTTAATAACTAAAGCAAGCTGGTTGTATCAAATGCTCCATTTTTAAATACTTTCTTCAGATCTATATCATCACATCTTTCTTCTCCGGGTAGCCCTAATCCAAGGCTATATTTGCAGCTTCTGGCTTCCCAGTATCTTTTATTGTTTGCTTTTATATATATATATATATATGTATGTGTGTGTATGTGTGTGTGTGTGTGTGTGTGTGTACACACACATGCATACACAAATACACGCATATACATACATATGTACATATATATATACAATCTGAAGAAGTCGAAGGAGTTATGCCATTTGTTGATTGGTCCCACGCAGAAACATATTAGGACTTTTACTCTTTTGTATCTTTAGAGGAGCAGTAATGCAGCATTTTAAGCCTGTTGGCACATTTTGCCTTGGAAATGTTTATTCCTCCAGCATTGCCCGTGTATGTGTGTGTTTGAATTACTTTTTGCATTGAGCTTCCAGATTTGATGACTCCAAGTGATCCTGCTATTGATTCAATATTAGGGAAACAAAGAGTTATTAAGTGATAACCTGTTGGTGTATATTTTTGCTCTGTTCATATAAACCACTGGAGCAAGATCAATTTACTCTCCGGTTGAATTGCTTTTCTTGTGGGCACCTAAAGCATACGTTAGAGAGCAGCTTCCAAGAAACAAATTTATTTTCCTGAAATGATGGTCTTTATTGGCAACATCTAGTTCTTTTAATTTTACAGTTGGTTTACCAGTTATTATCTCTGTTTTCATGAAGCATGAGAAAAATGCTAGAACAGTTAAATGTGCTTACCATATAGTTTGTGAATTAGTGGCTCCTTCAAATTGGCAGCAGATGTGGAAAGAAACTGCGCTGTCAGTCTTCCTCCGCTGTCCCCCCTTCTTCCCCGCGAACTCCTGGAAATAATTTGCCTGGCATACATTACTGATTTCCCATCCAAGTGTCACATCCACACCCCCACCCTCCCAGAATCGTATCAAATATTCCCTCTTATATCTGACCCCGCCGTCCGCCTGTGACAAATCAGAGAAATCTGCCGGTGGGGTGTGTGAGGGGAGAGGGGAGTAAAACCCTTTTGATGCCTCTCGCGCCCATTATGCATTTGAAGGAACGTGCATTTTAAATGACTTGTGCATTGCTCCACAGATGTGTTCTGGGCAGAATGGCAGCAATTGCCAGCAGTGACTAAGTGAGAAGTGACACTCTGCCTCTCCGAGGGTTTCTTCAAGTCCAGTTTGGAAGCTTTCATTACATTGCAGGAATCCATTAAGACAGAAACAAGGTTATTCCATGAAATGTTTTTGTGACTAAAGAGGACATCCAGCTCTTTAATCAGTGACAGAACATCTACTCTGACAAGACTGAGTGATACAGTGCGCTCTGCTACCACCTTTGCAACTGAAGGGGAATATAACTTACAAGGACAGACAATATTCTCATTAAATTGCCATTGGTTGATTCATCAATGCTCCAGTGGAAATAATTATTCTGTATATGTTTGATGTAAATGTCTGTGTCAAATGAAACCTCATTTTGTATTTTGCGGACGTCTGATCCATGATAATTTGGCTAATGCCTTTAGGTCATGAGATAACTGTCTACTCCCTTCAGTTATGACAGGGGCTGTGGCAAAAGTCTAAGAGTGCTGAGGAAGGAGGAAGAAAGAAAAAAGGAAGGCACACGTACACACTTGTTTGAAAAATAAAAGAAATCATGCCTTGTTATTAGAGTATGCAGTCTGCCATATTCCGCCCTTGCAGTAACATCGGGCTTAGACAGCTGTGAAGCAGGACAGACCAAATTGATGTCAGCTGAGTCACCCCAGTAGAAGTAACAGCATGCTTTTATCCAGGGGATATGATTTTTAACTTGAAGCCAGAGTTGCAGAAGTCATCATAGGAGAGAAAGAGTCCATAGTCATAGAAAATGAGGGTTGGCAGAGACCTCAGGAGGTCATCTAGTCCACCCCTCTGCTCAAAGCAGGACCAGCCCAGTTATGAGTTAACTCTCATAACTGTATGTATTGATATGGTTTTATCTAGACACATGCTTTATATGCATGGATTTATAAAGGGCTCCTTTGGACACAGCCTGGACCTGTAAGGAGGGCAGGTGCATAGTGCATAAGTGGGACTTAGCCCCATGGGAGATGAGTCTCTCTCTCTGCATGACATACTGCTGAGTCTCAGTTTTTCCCCTATTTACCTGTAGGTACAAAGGGGGGGTTTTTGACTGCGGGCCTTCATCAACAGTAAGTTGCTACCCTTTGCACTCTACATCAGCTGCTGTGGCCAGTGAGTGAAGGAGGACCATCCAAAGCTCCTTTCTACCCCTGGCCATTTGGTGAGCTAATGAGTCCCTCATATGTTCATGGGCATGGACCTTAGAGCGGATTCGCTCTTGAAGTGGTGTACCAGCAGAAATGAATTTTCTTTTCTCTTTTCCCTTGGGTGTGCATAGCCAGCCCATAGTATGAAGTGCATAGTTGAAGATCTTTAATCATCACCTAAGTCTATACTATAATGCTATTTTAACAACTGGTCTCAAATAGGAGCACAGGGTTAGATGCTGATACTGTTATTCACATTGTGTTGCACTATGCGCCACGGCTATTTCCACTGGAACTACAATGGTTCATTGCAGAAGAAAGTAGAGTTTGCAGAAGAAAGTAGAGTTTGCAGAAGAGTAAGAAAGTAGAGTTTGCAGAAGAAAGTAGAGTTTGCTAACACCCATTTGTCAGAAAGGTGAAGTCGATAGACAACTTTAGAGCTGGTCAGGATTACAGATAAATGAGTATACACATACACACAGAACTGTAGGATCATAGGAAAGTCTGGCTGGAAGGGACCTCACAAGATCTTCTAGTCCAGCCCCCTGCTCAAGGCAGAATCATCCCTGACTAAACTATCCTAGCCAAGTGTGTGTCCAATCTCCTCTTGACACTATCCAGGGACAGGCTTTCTTGTTGCAGCAAGGGAAGTTTAAATTAGATATCAGGAAGATTTTTTTTCTCACTAGGAGGATAGTAAAACACTGGAACAGGTCGCCCAGAGAGGGTGTGGACTCTTCATCCTTGGAGGTTTTCAAGAGCTGGCTAGCCTTGTCTGGGATGATGTAGTTGGGGCAGGTCCTGCTTTGAGCAGGAGGGTGGACTGGATGTGACATCCTGAGGTCCCTTCCAGTCCTTATTTTCTATGATTATATGGAAATTTCACAACCTCTCTAAGCAGCCTGTTCCAATGCTTGACCACCCTCCTAGTCATAGATTCATAGATGCTAGGGTCGGAAGGGACCTCAACAGATTATCAAGTCCAGCCCCCTGCCTAGGCAGGAAAGAGGGCTGGGGTCAGAAGACCCCAGCCAGATGCCTATCCATAACTAGTCTAACTAGTCAGATAGTTCCTTTTAATCTGCAGCCTAAATTTCCCCTGCTGCAACTTGAGGCCATAGCTTCTAGTCCTGCCTGCTACAGCCAGAGAGAAAAGCCCATCTCCATTGTCTGTATCATCATCCTTCAGGTATTTGAAGATTGCTATCAAATCCCCCTTTAGTCTTCTCTTCTCCAGATTAAATAACCCTAGTTCTTTCAGCTGTTCCTCATAACTTGTACCTCCTAGGCCCCTAATCATATACATATACATATTCTAAATTTCGATTACATTTGAATATTTGCTAAACAACAAAACCGCCAATGACCAACACTAAAATACTGCTTCCCACCCCCTTTTCTTCACAGCAAAGGGGATAAAAGAAATGCATTTTGAAATTGGGATATTTTTTCTTATTTTAGGATTTATTTGCACATTTTTTGACCAACTCTAGCAAATATCCTAGGATTCAGCAATATTCACTTCATAGGACATCAGAAGAGAAGACAATTGATGGTGCCCGTTCGGTTATTGAATGAAGCGTGTGTATGTGGTGCACATGTATTTGAGTGTGTGTCTGTGTGTGCGTGCATGCGTGCACTGGGCAAGTAGGAGGAAGGCAGATGTCAGAGAGGATAATGACATTTATTCAAAGCATCACTTTTCTCCCTTCATTTTGGATTACTTTCTTGATCATAAAAACAACAACAGCAGTCCTGGGGCAGACCTAGGCACATTATTTAACCTTTCTTTTACACTGGTATAAATCCAGAGTGCCTCCGTTTAAATCAGTGCTCTTATAGTGGCATAAAATCAGTGTGAGAAGAGGTTCAGGTTCAGTGTAATCAGATATTACACTCACTTCCCCTTAAACCCTACAGCTCTGACTAGCCTCATTAATCCTGAGTTGCCACCTCCTTTGGTTACTCTCTTTCTAAAGTTTCAAATTAACAAATAAACCTGTTATCCCTCTTTTATCCTTCTCTTTTATCCAAAACAATATTTCCCGTGGACAGTTAGATTGCCCCATAGTCCCAACTGAGCTTAATTCGCATGGCCACTTGTAAAATGAGCTTTTTGAAAATTAGTAATGATTTTTCATGGTGTGCGTATGTATGGGGGTATTATTTTCTCCATATGGTTTAGATTTAAAGGTATATAAAAGAGGCTATCTGCTTAGGTTTGAGATCCCAAAGCTCTGAAATAGAAGAGGTAGCTTGGTCCCTTTAGGTAAAATGTGAAATAAAATAAATTTGTCTTTTCCTGATAATGTTCTTTTCTTTTCTGCTCAAATAAGCATTTGAGTTATATTTCCTACTAATAATTAGATTTATCACTAAGGGCAAGATCCTAAGTTTATAATGTAAGGTAGCATCATTACAGTCCAGGGACTACACTGGTCTCCAACACAACTGAGAACTATGAACTGACAACTCTAGATGATGCCATACCTTCAACTATAAATGCATGTCCCCTCTCAGCCCTCAGTATTTGCTCAGCAACTAAAGGACACATGCTTTGCCATCTACTGCTTGTGATGAGAAGGTAGAAACAGGCTTTGGAGACATAGAGGAATCCTATATTGTGTCACTATTCAGCTGTTAGCTGCCCCAAGAACTCACGTGAGATACCAGCAAGCCACAACCCCTCCCGCAAAAGGGATCGTCCCTTTGCAGGGATGCACCGTAGCTGACTACCACCAGTGAAACAAGGTCACAGCTCAGTGCTGATGCCCCAGAGAGGACCAGGCTATGACTTCCAGGTAGAGTGAAGATGAAGGGGAGATAGAAACTGGAAAGCCGCCATGAAATGCAAGAAGACAGCCCCATACCAAGGACCAAAACTTGGCCCCTGCACGGAGAGATGATAGCATCCTCAGTAAAAGACTGAGGGATGCAGAGAAGATCCACCATTATCCCTTTGTGAACCACCTTGGTGTCATCTGCAGCTCAACACCTAACCAATATCGGAGATTTTACTTGACACGAGTTTGAGACTGGGTTTCTCTCGTGTCGTCTTCCATAGCTAGGGAACAAAGCTGAAGCTGTAGGTTGCAACTCAGGCAGTCTAAGTGTTTTTAAAAGATATTACCAATTTGATATCTCTCTGTGCTGGTAGAGGAAGGGGGACAGGACATGTTCTCCAAAGACATTTTAATACTTTTTTTTTTTTAACGTTAATATACATTTTTCTGTCATATATGTAGCAAGACAAGAAAATGGTCTGCCTACAGCAAATCTGGGAGGTTATTTGGAAGTATAGTAGCCAAGTCCAACTTCAGGCTGATAAAACCTTTCTTTCTGACTATCCCATCATGCTATCTAGAGAAAGCCCTGCAAATAACTAAAGGTAATATAGACAGATCTAAAAAAGGTTGCTAAATCTTTGCATATGGAAAGAAGTTCATCATGTGTAGTATTGATAGATAGCCATGCAATGCATGTATGCACACGTGGGTCCATATACAGACTCTCTTTCACACACACATTATGTTAGTCTGTGGCTTATATCTTTTTCTCGACTCCTAATATCATCTCGGTACCCAAGACAGGGATCATTGTCAGAGATTTATTCTGCAAATTAAATGAGCTATAGCCTCTTCCCTTATTTTAATGTACACTTTATTCTCAAAGGCATTGCTATTTAAATTTGTTCCTTAACACATGCGGGTTCACTTTATTTTACTTTTACTGTGTCTGGACTATTCAAAACTGACACATATAAAAAATAGTGCTGCTTCGCTGAAATAGCTGTGCCTTTGTATGTACGAAGCTATAAATAAACACTGGCAGTTAAACTTCTGTGCTTTTAAACTTTAGCCTCTTTATCTCTGTCACTGTTAGAGGCCCCTATCTGGTCTGCCTTCCCTTTTTGCTTATGATAAAATGCTTATGCAGCAGTAATCAGTCTTAGTACCCTCCTCTCTCTTTTTTTTTCTTTGTCTCTCTCTCTCATTTTCTAAGTCTTTGGCATGAGTTTCAATGGTGGCCAAGGCAGGCTGGCCAACAAAACAACGTGCCAGAGTGCGTTTTTTCCAAAGCCAGCCATTTCCCATCTCTTCACTTTCAGTCTTGTTCTTGTCACTGTATGTTAGTGCACAACTTTGGTCCATGCATTTTGGACATATACTTCCAAGCTTTGCAAAACCCAAATCCACTGTTTTCTTCACTTAGCACTTCCAGGAAAAAAAAAAAAAGTTTCACAGCAAGGAAAAGCAAACTTTCATGCTGGCTGGACACTGAGATTGTGAGTCCTGTCTAGGAAAGTGGATCTAAAATCACCCCGACTTTTGCATAGCTCAGCTTCAGGTTTGGATTCAAACTGGATCAGGTTCAAACCTTTTGAAAGATCAGACAAATGAAGGACCCAGATTGGATTTCTGCAGGTCTGAAATTCCCACGCCCCTTTCTGAATAACAAGGTTCTTTGGGTAAATGTGATATGTTTTATTAGACCAACTAAAGAGTTGGAAAAATTGTTCTTTGCAAGTTTTGGGCCACAAACACCCTTCTTCGGGCTTAGGGAGAGCATTTGTGTTCTCCTGAATTGGCAATATGCAAAATCCAGGTCTGTGAAAATTCAAATGGGTGGCAATGAGGATCAGAGGCCATGGGAGACAATAGGGTCTGGGACAGAAGTTTAATACATCGATTTAATCTACATTAGTTAACTCTGATACTACTATGTCCATCCAGGTTATCATAAACCAGTTTGTATCTTAAACCAGTATCTTAAACCATCCAGCTGGTTACCTTAAACGAGTTTGGGCCATTTTGAAAGAGGTTTATATGCACTGAACTTCAGCTGTGCTACAAATTTGAACCAGTTTCCGATCACTTATACTGGTTTATGTTGTAACTTCTGTCCTTAGCCTTGGTGTGAGACAGGTGGGTGGAAGGGGGAAAAGCGGGGAGTGTTGATCTGGTGAAAGAATATAGCTGGTAAAATATTGAGAGGTAACCTGGGGTTATCTGATAGCAGGCAGGCTATGATGTGCCATAAATCCAATGCCTATATTTAGTCCGTGGTTTTTGGTATCTGGTAGATAAACACAATGTCTATAATTAGTCCAAGCTTTTTGGTACCTGTCTGAATGGACACTTACAATACTTAAGGGCAATGTGGAGATTCTTTTAGTTGCAAGGGGCTGGACTTGGTGGTTCAGGATATCCTTTCCAGTTTTAGGTTGCCATCATACACACAGCTGAAATATCTGTCCTCCTACTTCCCAGTTTGGGATACCACCCACATCATTCCTAGCTTTGCCCCACGCACCCCTTTTAAACACACCTGTTCATTTCAAACATCCTTTTAGACACGCGCATAATGCTTTCCCCTTCAGCTTTCAGCTTTCTGTGTAATCATCTTAATAATAGCATTAATATGACTTCCTACTTAGGTTTCCTATCTGACCCTATTGGGAATTTTAACTCAAATATTATTAACAACCCAAACAAGTTGAGCCACGACTGCATTTTCTCATGCATAAGTAATAAAGTGCCAGTTGTTCCTGTGAAGACACTGCTTTTCAAATAATTAAAACCATTTGCAGATGACTCAGAGATCACAGATAAAGCGAAGCGAGCTGCATGCTTTAGCGTATGGTTTCTATTTCCAGGCACTACTTCTGTATGTAAATAAAACATTGTTCATGTATCATATTTATCAATATGATAGACCTGCCAGACTTCCCAGTTTTCTTTGGAGAAGCATATTTTTCAACTCTCTCTCTCCTTTCTCCCTCCAAGAGATCAGTTCTCTCTCTCTTCCTCACACACTTTAAAATATATATATATATATATTATTATTATTATACCATACACTTTTGAACCATATTCTGCCACGGCCTGTTTCTAGGATCGTAGAATTACAGACCTATAGGATATCACCGTGGAAAGCATACGTCCTTCCTTACATATGTATATAAATGCACACATGGTATATAGCTCAAACTGACTTTGCTTTCCAAGATTTGCCTTTATATATAACTCGTACAAGGACAATAAACCACGAATCCCAGCCTAAGCTCTTTCCACGTACCTAGTGCTTCCCTCCAGGACCTTCTCTGTCCCAAAGCCTATTTTTCTCCCTCCTTATGCTCCAGCTGATGAAATGAGCTGTGGCTCATGCAAGTTTATGCATCTCTGATTCAGTTAATCTCTACGGTGCACCTCTGCCCTGCTTTCTGCCTGACTTCAGATTAACACAGCTAACTACCTCTCTCCCTATCCCTATTCAAGAGACTGTGTGGTCTCTTATAGCTTGCCTTGAGCTAACAAGACTCACTCATCCAGAGTGAGCCACAAATAATTATTCTGCATCATTATGCAAGTTTTGAACACCTGAGCTTAGGGTGCGTAGTAGAGAAGCCCTGCATTTGTATGCAGGAATCTAGAAACAGCTCCCTTATCACAGGGAAATACACTGAATTCAGCGGGAGTCCATGTCCCTCAATTAAAATGGACGTCCAGAGGGGGCTCACGTGGAACAGCCGACTCTGGGGACACAACCTTGGGGACTGGGTTACCTAGGGGAGGTGATGCGAACAGAGATAGAGGCAGAGAGGAGCTGTGGGGAAGTATAAAAATGAGATAAAGCTGCAGAAGAAGAAGTGGGAAATAACAAGCAGGGCAGAGGAAGCAGAGAAGCAGGTTCATCTGATGCAAGCAATCAGATTTCAGAAGCAATTTAAATGAACTAAAAAAAGAGAAAGATAACAGAGGAAGAGGCTGGAAGGGAGAGGGTGACAAAACTCGGAGGGAAAGTAGAGCGTGGACAAATACAGAGAAAAATGTCGCTTAAAATATTGTCCTTATTATTGCTGCCCACTAAATAGTGTTTCCATTGCAAAGGCATCGACCATTTTCACTTTCCCCATCAAAAAAAAATCAAAAATCAAAAATCATAGTATCATAGAGCAGTAGGGCTGGAGGGGACCTCCAGAGGTCATGTAGTTCAACCCCCGGCCTGAGGCAGTGTCATCCCTATTCAAACCATCCTATACAAATCCATATGTATTTGGGAGGGTTTTGGTTGTTTAGTTTTTTTTTTTCTTCAACCCCCCCCCAAACCCTTTTTGGAGGATTTTAAAAAGGCTTCTAAGTGCCTGGGGTTATTCAAACATCAAGCATCTAAACATAGGTATATAGCCACCTATCTACACTTGTGCATAACTTGGACTTCTACTATCCTTGTGGTGGACTAGCATTACCCTGTGAGTGTACCTGCAGAAGCAAAATAGAGAAAGGCCCTTCCACCTTTTAGCTCAATAGCCTAACAGTTAGCAAAAAGCAAAAAATGTTGTATCTACCCCCCTCGCAGCAGATAGGAGTCCAACCTACCTGTCCTACTTCCCAGCAAAGGGCTCTAATCCCCAGGTCCCAGACCAGGTACCACTTAGGGTTGTCCCCAACGCTCCCTCAAAGCTGGCCCACCGTACCCAGCATTTATGATCTTTTGGATGGACGTCATCAGGACAGATTGTACCCCACTGGAGCCGAGGTCTAGATGCCACCCTGGGGGGGAAAGGGCCATGTCTCACCAAAGCATGTCCTTGGGCTTTCATTGCTGTTTCTCCCAGCCCCACAGCTCTCCCTCTCTTGGCTGCCCAGTGGGCCAGCTGTAAAGGGGGGGAAAGAGAGTGATTTTTTGGGGCAAAGCCCACCTGGGACCTGGTGGTTGCAGCATTTTGCTTCAAATCTGCTTTGGGTGAGGGACACATGTCTCCTGCTTACCTGGCTTTACATACGTGATGGAGTGATGCTACGTCCCCCAGAGTAGCTGCCTGGCAAGAGCACAATGTACTAGCTCAGCAGGCAGGCACAGGCTGCGATGAATGCCAGCTGGTCATAAGTGCCAAGAAGTGCATTTATGTGGCTATATACCCAATACTTAGCTTCATCAAGGGGAAATAGGACCTGTCTTAAATAATTTCATTTTATGGTGAAAATATGCATATCAATATGTATTTTACACCATAAAATGAAAATATTTAAGGGCAGGTCCTATATATATATATATATATAAGGAAGGCCCTTTCTTTTGAAGTATATTCTGGCATGCTCTGGACACAGGGCACTTTTGCTATAGCCTGTTACATTGCTTACATATTTCTGCCAATTTGGTAATCTGAATTAGGCAAAAAAAATCCAGTCTTAATTAGAGCTGGTTGAAAGTATTTATCTTGAAACATCTTAGAGGGAAAAACGTTCCTTTGTTTTGCATACATACATACATACATACTGGAGCAACTGTTTGAGCACTCATGGCACTTGGGACAGGTCCCAGAGGACTGGAAATGGGCCAACGTGGTCCCTATCTTCAAGAAGGGGAGGAAGGAGGACCTGGGTAATTATAGGCTGGTTAGCCTCACCTCTACTCTCGGCAAGACCTTAGGAAAAATCATAAAGGATGACATTTGCAGGGGGCCAGTGGGTAATACAATGTTAAGGGGCACCCAGCATGGGTTTATAGCAAGCAGATCCTGCCTGACCAACCTTGTCTCTTTTTATGATCAGGTCACAAAGTGCTTAGATGCAGGGGAGGAAGTAGATATTATTTCCCTGGATTTTAAAAAGGTTTTTGACACAGTGTCTCACCCAATTCGTACGAGCAAACTGAGTAGCTGTGATGTGGGTTTTTTCACAGTCAGCTGAGTGAGAAACCAGCTTATGGGATGCACCCAGAGAGTGGTGGTGGATGGGGAGGTTTCTCCCTGTAGAGATGTGGGCAGTGGTGTCCCCCAAGGCTCTGTCCTTGGATCAGTACTGTTTAATATCTTCATCAGCGATTTGGATGAAGGTGTTGAAAGCACCTTATCCAAATTTGCAGATGACACTAAACTATGGGGTACAGTAAACACACTGGAGGGCAGGGAGCAAATTCAGACAGATTTGGACAGACCAGGGAAGCGGGCAGATCAGAATAGGATGCAAATCAAGCAGGATAAATGCAAGGTGCTGCACCTGGGGAGAAAGGATCTCCAACACATCTATAGATTGGGTGGGGCGGGGGGGGTGCCACTCTGAGTACCACGGCAGTGGAAAGGGATCTTGCAGTTCTGGTGGATGCAAAAATCATGACACAAAAATGAACACGAGTCGCCCATGTGACAAGGCAATAAGCAAAGCTAACCGCACTCTTTCTTGCATCAGCAGGTGCATCAGCAGGTGCATCAGGAGCAGGTCTAGGGAGGTGATTCTTCCCCTCAATGAGGCATTGGTGAGGCTGCATTTGGAGTTCTGCATCCAGTTTTGGGCGCCGCACTTCAAGAGGGATGTGGACAACCTTGTAAGGGTTCAGAGAAGGGCTACTCATACAGTTGAAGGCCTGCAGGTAAGATCCTATGAAGACAGACTGAGGGACCTGAATCTCTTCAGCCTCTGCAAGAGCAGGCTGAGAGGCTATCTTGTGGCTGTCTACAAACTCATCCAGGCGGGGGGGTCAGCAAGGAATAGGGGACACTCTGCTTACCAGGGCGTCCCTCGGGGTTACAAGAAATAATGGCCACAAACTGAAGGAGAACAGATTAAGATTGGACATAAGGAAGAGATTCTTTACGGTAAGGGTTGCCAAAATCTGGAATGGGTTCCTAAGGGAGATGATGTTTTGCCCTACCCTGGGGGTGCTCAGGAGGAGATTAAACAGGCATCTGGCTGGGTTACTTAACCCCAGCACTGTTTCCTGCCTGGAGCAGGGGGTTGGACCTGATGATCTACCAGGCCCCTTCCGACCCTAGAAATCTATTAACTCTATACATATCTATCTATATACTTCTATATCTCTATACATCTATATATTGAGATATAACAATATAGAGAGATATAGAGATATAGATACACACACATATGTATACATGTATATACATATATGTGCATATCTATACATATATGTGTGCATATATGTGTGTGTGTACATACACACACACACACATATATATGCATATGTATATATGTGTGTGTTAATATAGTTGTATATAAATATTTATATATGTGTGTGTGTGTGTATATGTATATGTATATATAGATATATAGATATATATCTATATAGATATATATATATCGGCCCTTACCTTTGAAAAAAAGAAAAGATGCATATATATTCAAAAGAAAGGGCCATTTTTTTCCTCTAAGATTTTTCAAGGTAATTCTTTCAACCAGCTCTAATTAACACTGGTTTGGGTTTTTTTGTTTATGTTTTTGTTTTTTTTGTCTTATTCACTACACCAAATGGGCAGAAGGGGTGTGTAAAACAATGTAGCAGGCTACAGCACAAGTGCCCTGTGTCCAGTGCATGCCAGAATGTGCCTTTATTTCACAACTTATTTCCACTTCCCATCATGTGTCATTCTTGACTTAAAGTTATTCAGAAAAGCTATTAAGTACTACATAATTGTGAGCAAATTGGAGGTAATAAAGAGAAGTTCAACGAACATGATTGAGGGGCTGGAGGGACTGATTTATGAGGGAAGATGAACGACAGTAAATATGTACAGCTTGGCCAAATAATAGCTGGGGGTGGGATGGAGAATAAGATACACATCTGCCAGGGCTGTATCTGAGGAACGTGGTGATCACCAAGGACCACAATCGTTCCTTGCATAACTCCACTGAAGTCAGTTCAGCAGAGTTACACTACAGAGGAGTCTGCCCACAAGAAGAGAGAGAAAGGAGCTGTTAAGTGTGGTCCAGGGGGATACAGCCGGGAGAGCGCGGGGAAGGAACTGAGCAAAAAGAATATGTAGGCTACATATCAGGGAAATCTTACCGGTGAGATCTATGAGACTAATGAATTAGTTAACAAAAGACAAGCACTTTGAAGATGAAAAATGCTATTCAGCTGACGCTAAGTATCATTATTAATAGTAGAGCTGGGCAAATAATTTGTGGTGAATAATGCACTCATCCAGTTTAGGGTGAAATTTTCCAAAGGTGCCTATGGAGGGGTAGAGGACGAATGGGTGCTTTGGAAGGAGCTAGGCGCCTCATTTTTCTAATGTGTTTTTGAAAATCCCATAATTCGTGTTACCTCTCTGCTCCCTCTTCCTCCCCTGTCCGTCTCCTCCCCACCCTTCACCCCACCTCGAGTGGCAGCTCTTTCTGAAATGATAGCCAGAAGCTGACAGGTTTCTTCTCTATATTCATTATTGCAAACGATTCGCCGAACGCCATCTTCTGTCATTCTCCCCCTTCCTATCAAAGTTCAACTCCCTCCTTATATTATTCCAGGGGATTCAAACGTTAATGGGGTACTCTACATAATTAAGGGTCACCAAAATCTAGCCTTGAATAATTCCAACCAGCAGTTGTAGGTTCACAGAGATGGAGCCTCAATTGACATAAATCAGCATAGATATACTGAAGTCCATGGAGTTATTCCAGTTTACATCAGGTGAGGATTTTTCCCTTCAATGTTAAGGCTGGAAGAAACCATTAAAATAATTCATTTTGACCTTTTGCATAATACGGGCCATAGGACCCCAACCAGTGAATCATTTGCTAGACGGTGAAAAAGCAAGTACTTCCAAGACCGCTTGTGCTAGGATGTGTCTTTCACATATGTAATTTTAGGTAGCTTTTAGATATATAATTTGTATTTAAAAACTCTAGGTAATGATGAATTAATCACTACACTTGGTGATCTGTTCCAGCAGCCAATTATCATCACTGCTAAAAAGCTGCATCTTGTACATCATTCATAAACATTATTTAAAATAAGATTATCACACGTTTTGAGCATGTGACAGGCATAGTACTGTGTCTGTTTTCTCTGTGGATGGCTAGGTCTTAGACTCAAATTTTCAACACGAAGTAGTAAGTAATCAAATTTAAGTATTCAAAGTTAAGTTTCACTTGAGCAGGAAAACAGGTTTTGAGTTGAAAGATATTTTTAATCCAAAAATGCCTTTTTAAATACCAGATCTTTTTTTTTTCCCATGAAAAATTTAAAATTAACTTCTGAATTAAAAAATAATAATAATCTAAGCATATCAAACATTTTATCAAAGCATTGATACTACTGTTCATAAACACTTTTTGTTTTCAGCAAAGTAAAAAAAAAAACAAAAAAAACCCGTAACACTATTTTAAAACATTTTCAATAACATTTTCCAAAACAGTATATAGAAAAAGATCCATTCTTAGAAGAAAAGAAAAAATAAAAATTATGTGACCCTTCAAAATGAAAATAAATGTGTAACCAGAACTTTTTAAAGTTTAAAACTATTTATTTGCATGTTGTTTAGCTCTACTTTTTGTCTTCTCTCTCTCTCTCTCTCTCTTTCTTTCTCTCTGTATATTTGTTTTATATATATATAAATATATATTGTTTTATATATACACACACACACACATATATATATGTATGTATATATATGTATATGTGTGTGTGTGTGTGTGTATATATATATATATGTTTTCCCCATATATATAAATGAACCCAATCCTGGACTTCAATATGGATAGGATATCATCCTCTTTTTCTGCAGACATTTGTGTCTGCCCCTCTCTTAGGATGTGGACACAAGGCAAGGACATAAAGTGAATTTAGTTCTGGTTTTCAGCACAACTCTTCTGAGGTATTTGCCCAATTCTTATTAGACAAAATGTGAACACAATGGGATCTGCTCAGCTGGATCTTGGGAAGCATATTGAAAGGAAGGGGTTTGTGGGTGTGTGAGTGTGTTTGGTTTGGTTTGGTTTGGTTTTCCCACGTAATGTGCATTTAACTTTTGGAACGAGCTCATTGCCACAACATGTTGTAAAGGGCAAAAATTTAACCAGGTTCAAAAGAGGATTTGACAAATTCAGGAAGAATACACCTATCCTTGAGTATGAAACATATGTGTTATCAGTGCAAGCTCCAAATTAGGACTGCCTACTGGTCTTTAATTGTTGAAACCTGTGAGGGGAAGAGGAGCAGGAGACAGATTTGTGTGAACAGACTCTGCATAAATGCATTTCCCCTTAGCATCTCCTCTCTGCCACTATAAGAGGCAGAATACTGGGCTAGCTGGGGCCTGTGCTCTGCCTCAGCGGGCATGTCTACACATGCATTAATGCACTGTAATTACGGCACATTACGTTTAGTACCTGTCATGAACACCATATGCCCCCAGAGGCTGGGGGGACACGGCAAGTTCCCACAGGTAGCGGCGGCACTGTCAGTGGTGGGAGTATGGCGACAGTAAGCGGGAAGCTCCCGCAGGCAGCCATGGTGCAGTCGGCGGTGTGGGGAGGGGGGTAAATGCCCACCTGCAGTTGCCACCGATGGTGTCGACAGTGCCATTTCACTATCATGCTCCAGGGGTGCACGTGCACCTGCGTGCAGCCCCTATGCATCGCCAGTGATACCTGTAATTACAGGTACTAAACATAATGCGCCGTAATCGGTGCGACTGTGCAGTAGTGCCAATGCAAGTCTTTTACGTGACGCTAATGCGCAGTAGACTACTTCTGCTGTGTATTAATGCATTAGCATGGCTTTCTCTGTAACATGCTAATGTGCAGTAGAATTACTCTACTGCACTTCTAGCATCTCACGTTAACACGCCCAGTATGGCATCTACTGTTTGCCATCTACTTAATTCTCAGCACACTGCCAAGCCAAGGATAAGCCACACAGCTGTTTAAATGTGGCTTCTGTTTCGAAGGCTGATGCTTATTCACTGAGATTGGGCACCTCAGCAGTCCAATAGAGCCATTTGATATGGTTGTATATGCCCACAGGGAGCTTGCAAATGCCCTTCTTCACAAGGGCTAAGAAACATAAATGTACAAATGATATGGGTTGTTCTAAGGGCAGCAATAGGAACGTCATTGCTTGATTCACTTAAAAAAAAAAGGGAGTGGACAAAGCCTTTGTGAATACACTGTAGGAAGCATTTGTTCATGGCATACATGTGTTAAAAAACCCCCAAAAACAAATGGCACTGTATACTCAATAATAGCCAGGATTCCTCTGAAGATTTTAGGTTACAGATGTTCCTAGGTGGGTAGCGGACAGCATTCACTGATAGCTACTATCACCATTGTGGGCATGTATTTGTTTGGATCTTCTGGCCTTGCAAGAGAACAGGTAAAATTAAAAAAAAAACAACAACCCAAAACTGGCTAATAAAAGTGCTTGCCTAAAATGAAAAGGAATACAAAATCTAAAACTCTTGGTTCAGAGGTAATCCCTTTTATTAGACCACCTAGAACATAGCAAAAAAATAAAATAATTTATTTGCAAGCTTTTGGGTGCACACGCCCTTTTTTGGACTTAGGGGAAACTAAAGATGGTCAAGTCCCCTTAGGTAGAAAATATGAAAGACCTTTTGGACCATCTTAAGTAATTAGTTATGATGGTGACCATCTTAAGCCTTTAGGTAATAAGCAAGTCAATAAGGGATGTGGGGGGAAACAAATAAATAAAGGAAATGCTCATCATGAAAGCCAAGGGAGGAAATTCAGCTTTATCCACAATGGCCAACAGGATCCAGCTCTCAGAAGTGAGTACCAAACCTCCCACTGATTTCAGTTGGATCAGGCGGATAAAGCACGTGAACAGTAGGGACCCCATCCTCTCAAGCTGTCATTCATACATGTTATGTGCTATTACTATTACAATAGCATCTTGATGTTGCAAGTGAGATCAATGTGCTACTATAATGCAAATGGTAAATAATAAGGTGTTTTTGTGCAGTGCATGAAGAGAAAAGGAGGTGAAATTCATCATATAAATTATTCACTCAATGATTTGCCCAGCGCCAGATAAAAAAATAAAAAAATGCAAATGTGTAATTGCATTCAGAGAATGTCAAATTTCTCCCCAACACACAAAAGCCGAAGACCTGAAAGATATTTTCAACCGTATCAAAAATAAAGTACATTTCAAAGAAATTAAGACTAAATCAGACACACAAATTATTACTGAGAAAGAAAACTTCAGTACCACCACCTGCATGTGAGAGAAAGGAAGGAGACCAGGACACTTCAATTCTAGCTAAACGTTGCACTTCTTCCCTTATTCACAATAAACTTTCCCAAGGAGCAGGGTGGGAGATGGGGGAGACTTTTTTTTATATATATATATATCATTCTGGCCAATGGGAAAAACTAAAATAATGGGCTAGGATTAATATTTGAGACATCAGAAATGGTCTTAAGTATTAAACATTTAACATTTACATTCGCTATTACAACCAGTATAAGTAAATGAAGCATAAGACTATATTTCTTCAACTATTATATTCAAACGGTAGTGCCTGCATGCTCTGGAAACAGTAAAACTCACAATAAATTAACCACAGTACCCGATTAAAAAAATAAAGGGTATTTTTTTTGGCACAGTGTCTATCACACTGTGTAAAAAAATTGGAGTCTTTATACCTAATACGGGAGACATGGCAAGATAACTTTGTAGAATATTTGTCATTCCCTAGTCACCCGGGAGTCTATTAAACTCCACTAGCTGATTGCAAACCTACCCTTTAAATTTCTTTCCTTATGGACTTCGGTATCTCTTTTGGCACTCTAGCATGTGCAAGACAGAGTCAGAAGGCTATGTGAACAATTCCCAATGACTGGAATGTAATAAAACATGACTTTCTACACACCATTTTGTTTGTATGCTGGGGCCCAGGTCCTATTCTGCCTACGTGGCCACTTGACCAAAGACAACTCCTGGTTTCAGGAAAGTGATTCTACCCTGCCAAGGGAGGCACAGTACTCTCCTTACATGGACTGCCCAGGGCACCTATGTTGGGTCTTAAGATTCTTGCCTTCCTTGTCACCCAGTGGCCTAGCTTCAACAGAATGGATGGAAAGGGCCCTCAGTAAGCCCATACTGGGGCATTTTGCTGAGAAGTGAGAAAGATGAGTTTAATCAGACTGAAGCAGAACTAGTACCTGGGTCTCTCACTTTCTGGACATGTGACATCACTATAAGGCTATTGGGCAATAAATGGGAGCCGGACACCTCCACTTCCTTCTCCCACTTGACAATGTACGTAGATATTCCTGAGCAGACTGGAGTAGATTTCCTCTTAACAACATAAGTGCCCTTCAGATATCCTATACATCACCCTATATCACCATAGCTATGTGCTATGGTGACATAGGGTGACATGGGCCTATATGTGACTGGTAGCTACTCCGTCATAGCAGCACATTACCCCATTTTAGCACGCTGCAATGGTGAATTAGAGGCAAAAACTAACCATGCACGATGCACGCAGCACAGTATGGGCAGTTACTGCACCGTATAGGCGGTTACCACGCTGTGCTTTAGTATTTCCAAAAGGAAGCACTAAAGCACAGTGTAGTAACAACATTGGCATAGGGCGATGTATAGATGCACCCTTAGAGGTGGAATAGGATGTGACTGTTGGATTTTGGCACTAAAAATACAGGCTTCATGGCTTGAGCTAAAGGAAAGCTTTTTTTAGTAGCTATCAGAGATAGTCGTAGTCCCTGAGACTAGTAATTATAGGGAATGATGGTCACATGCATCAAGTGTGCCTCAAAAATATGGATGAAGCAAAGAAAGGGTAGAGAGAAAAAAAAAGATATAATTTTCTTGATAGCTACTGTAAACCTTTGATGCTTGATGATTAAGGATGGGAGCTGAAAGAGCACCAGCTTGATTGAAACAAAGATCATCGTTTTGTCAGCATCTTGTTCAGGAAGGGAACTACAACAGAACATAGAATTGAAAGTCCTTGGCCGCTGACAGATACTGTTTCCATCTAGCAACAGGTAATGCTGCCTGATGGAAACCGTCACATTATGTGATCTGCGTCACCTTGACAGGGCAAGCTACCCAAGTGGGAAAAAAGTGCCCTGGGAACTTGTTGTGCCAGCACTCGCTGGCAAGGTGGGGCTGGAGAGCTGCTGGCCTGGGCTATCATCTCTTCCCCTTCCTCCCCACCTTCAGCTGTGCTGCTAATGAGAAGGGAGCCTGAGCATAGCAGCTGAGCTGCCCCTGAGTGGAAAGGCTGTCCCCAGACCCTTGCACAGCACTGGGGAGACCTGTTTAAAGGGCATGGGATGGCAGGGGTAGATTAGGGGCAGGGCAGGGGTCAAACTCTCCCAGGACACTTTATAAAGTGTGTTTGTGCATGTGTTTTTCTTCTCTCCCTGTCTTGTCCTGTCCACAGTTTTCTGAAGCAGTTCTCTCCCCACTCTCAGTTTTCTATTGTGTGCAAGAAAAGCGTGCCATGCCCAGCATTTGTTTCCCTGCAGGAAAGAGGTGCTCCTTAAGGAAGCAGCCTTGAAGGCTGGCTGGGGAAAGGGAGGAAGGGTGGCCAGTCATGACATCTCCTGTTGAAGCGTCCTGGAGCAGAAGAGTTCAGTATGAGTCACAGAGAGTCCCCTGGCAGAAAGGGATGGGGAAATAAAGCTCTCCACCCTAGGATGCTGGAGGACCTGGCTAAATGTTATCACCCTATGGGTAAGATGCCACATGATCAAATTAAAGATTGATACAAGCAAACTGCAAAGATATTTTACATTTCACAAATAACATCTTTGAGGCTAAATCCATGTTGTTGGGGCTCATTAGCAGGTGACACGTTGCTTGAATGTGTGGCATGTTACAGCTTATTGCTCCATTAATATAATAATCATATTTTATATACAATATCTGCAAGGGGCCCTGATCATCCCCTGCCTTGCGTGGCATGCCATGGTGACAAATACTTTTTTTATCATGCATTTTGAAGAACATGGGTGAATTGCTAGTGTGCTAGAAGAGTTGTACTTGCATGTTTCCCCATAACATCACACCTTAGATGGGAGAAACGCACAACTTTTGCACTCCGGGAATGTAAGGCTTATGGTGCAGACAAAAAAGGGCTGGGGCCATAGGAAAGATTAAAGTAGTTTAGTGCGTTCCCCTCAAATACACACACATCAAAACAGTTGAAATGGTGCACAAACTGAAGCTGCCTGAAGCTGTTTAATGTGATCCCTCATTTCTCAGTTCACCATGGAAATGACAGTCCAGAGCTCAAAAGAAATGGATAGATGATGCTAGCTCCCTGCAAAAACCAGTAGCATCATTTGTTCATGGCAGTTGTCTCCTTTCTGGAGATGGAGAAGTCTGGCTGTGCACTGAAAAAAAAAAAGGGTGTGTATGTGTGTGTGGCTTTGCAGAGATCTCTGCAATTGTTATCAGTACTGTATGCACTTTCTAACTGACATGCCAATCACCACCTTAACCTTTGGATATACCACACCACGCTTTATTTTAAGAGACCAGGGTGTGTGTTCTCTGCAGAGGTCTGTTGTGGGTCACACATTTGCTAAGTCTCAAGGAATGTACCCATCCCTTCATCCCTCAGGAACAGTTAAGCTTCCTGCTATTAAGTGCTGGTGTGGGCTTGAGATGTAGAGTTAAGAGGTTTCAGGTCAAATTTCTAAATATCTCACCAGCAGATTTAGATCTCTGGAAAAAAGCTAGCCCCAAAGCCATACTCTCTCTCCAAGTTTTATTGCTTGTATCTCAGTGCCAGTGGCAGACCAACAGGTTGGGGGGAAGGTCCCCATGTGCTGGCCGGGATGGAGGGGGGCGCCAGCCGGGCCCTTCAGAGCTCTTATCTGAGAACAAAATAGTATTGCTATGAGAAGGACGAGGAGGGAGCGGGGTGCGCAAATGCAAGCATTGGCCCCCGGGCACCGGGGACCCATGTCACGTCACTGCTCAGTGCCCTTCTATTGGCTTATTAAAAAGGCTCCCTGATTGTAATTATTCATTCTTCGCATTTGAGCACTTCTCCCCTTGCTTCTTCCTCTTCCGAATGGAAGGACACAAAGGTGTTTGTAGGAAACAGATTGCTTTCCTCCTTCCATGGGCAGGTGACAAGTCAGAAGTGCCTCTCTGACTAGGAATTGCATATGTCCTTCTGCATATTACCATCCGCCTTCCCTACAACGAGATACTTATTGTCTTAGCTGGCTATTCGTATTTGTGGTCAGTTTTTGTGTGTGCGGGTATTTGTTTTTATGGTAAGCTGTTTGGGGTCAGGTTGGTCAGTACCTATAAGTATGTACAGCACCTAGCTCAATCGGTCTCTGACCTGATAGATCAGAATTACTACCTACAACCACAGCAGTTACTGTTAGTCTCCAGTAGCAGATCCAGAAATGGGGCAAGGGGTGTGCAGTGCTTGCTGCTTTCTCTACACCGTGCATACACTGAGAGTCTGAGCTCATTGCCCGGTTTGTGAGGCCTCTTGCCAGAGCTCTGTATGAGCTAGTTGCTCTGAGCTCACCAGCTGATCGGGACAGGGTCTGGCTGGACTCCTGGCTTTCATGTGGTTCCAGCGCTCAGGGATGCCACTGCTGCTGCTTCTTTGTCCTAAATTCAGCAGCAGGGGAAAAGAGGGGATAAGCAATGGTGACAGCATTTACCTCTTAGGGACCAGAGCTACACAGACAGGGGCAAACATGACAAGAGTCCATGTTCAGCACAGCCACCCTGCTGGATCCAACCCCCCACTACTCTCCACTGAGTTTTAATGGCCTAACTAGCCCTCACATATGTTATCTTATGTTTAGTGTATGCAAGTTGACAGAGAAATACAATCGTTTTCAGTACAATAGGTATTGAAGACAATAGGTAGGTGCAAACACCTTTTTACAATAGTCACCTCCACTCCGGAGAGGACCTCCCTCAAAAACTGCACAAGTTTAGCTCTCTGTCTCTAGCGGAGGAGATTTCAGATGAGAAGGTATCTTGCCCCAGACTACACAGGTATGGGTGCTTCCTTCAATCAGATATTAAACATTTTAGAACAAATGCAGCCTAGTAAGTGCCTAGTAAGCATATCTCTTAAATATGAGCGCATATATCGGTGCCCATCTGAAGCCACCAGCCTTCTCTTCCTCCAGCTGTCTCCTTGCCTTCTTCCAAGACACCAGACACAAATCATTTAAAGCTGCCTCTCTGTAGTATGTTCTCTACCTGCACTGTATCTATTTCAGGCTCCTTACAAGTTGCTACCTTTCCTCCCAGCCTCCAATTCAAAGGAACCCTCCAAACTGGCCACTTGTCAGAGTGATGCGAATGCATTTTGACATCAGCAGGACACAGAGACTGGGGTCATTTCCCTTGGCTTTTCCAATTACACAGCTTGCTGCGAGAAGCTGAATCAACCATGAATGTCATTCTGCTCATGCTGGCTAGGAGGGTGCTCTCTGTTCGGCCCTTGGCATTTAACCATGTTGAATTATGAATGTGCTACCAATCACACTGTTTGCCTTGGAGCTGGGAAGGATGAATCACAGGGACCTTTTCTGGAATTAGATTTTAAAGTGGACCATGCAATTTTTTTAAGCAAAGTTTATTCGCAAAGCCCCAGTTATCTCAAGATCGGCTGGATAATAGGAAATAACATTTGCTCACCGTAGCATCCTGTAATAACACACTGCGCTGCTATCTGTGTGTGCTGTGTGTTTTATCTAATATTAAACAAAAGTTGGAGGAGAAGCCGGGGCAAGTTCTGTATAATCAAATGGCTGACATTTCACTATCTCTCCCTTTATACAAAGTACTGTAGCAAAACTGGGATAATGCTTTTGTGCCAGACGAGACTTCTCTGATTATTATGGGGAAAAATAAGATATTAAAGTTGCCTACATTTGTCCAGTAGATTAAAATCAAGAGCAAATTGATTGGTGATATTTTTTAAAGTGAATCGCAGGTTAGGGGAAGGTGTGAAGCTGACAGCACAAGAAACGGATGTCCAAGCTCTTTGTCGTATAGGATGAGAAGCAGCGGTGCTAGCTTCTGATAACCTGCTTGCATCTAGTCTGCTCGCTGCACGACTTGCATGGAGACTACATCAAAAGAGAGGGTTGCTAAATCTTTGTGGCCTGTTCAGTCCTCAGGATTTCTATTGCCACATAGAAAGACTATTTTTTGTCTTGTGTAATAGTGTCTACTGTGATGTAGATAGCGATAGACTTGGAAGTGGTGTGAACTCAGAAATACATTTAATTGAAGCCAACAAAGAACTGTTACATAGCAATGGGTGATCTTTTCCATTCACTTCCACTACAAACCCTCTCTTTGATCTTGGGCAAGTCTTTCTCCTTCTCTGTGCCTCCTGAATCGCCTTTCTTTTTTGTCTGTTTTATCTATGTATATTTTAAACTCTTTGGGCTCTTATACACGTGCAGGGAGGCTGCTCTGATGTACTTTAATTACAGCACGTTGGAGCACACTCGATTAATCGAGTCTGCTGGGACATGGTGATTACTGTGCTTCAGCACACTCCAGCATTGCGTGTATCATCAGTGAAAAATGGTGGCGGGGACGCTTTAACTAAAGCTCGTTCTCAAAGCTGCACTAATTAAAGCACCCCCTGCCTCCTAGAGCATGTCTTAAACACCCTTTGAGTCCGGATCTGTCTGCTATTCAGTGTTTGCACAATGAAGCCCTTGGTTTGGGTTTTGGTTTGGGTTATACTGTATTACATAAAATACACACCAGCTGGCTGGACAATATGGGGAATGATCAGTTAGATTACTGATGAGGACACATCTCAAACTTAGCCAACTCATTTTATACTTAAATGAGTGTGAAATAAGTCAAAGGAGTTTGCAGGAAAATGATATATTTTTAGGTCTTTTACCTTATTTTCAAGCTTCAGAAGATACAACCCCTTTACCTGTTCTTCTCTGCCCTGGTAAGGGAATTGTAATTTCATTTATTTCCAACTGGAAGCTGATATGCTCTTGATTTTGTCCTTGGCCACCAAATCAAAAGGTCCATGACCATGAATTGTGGGTAACCCAAAGCCTAGCACTCTCTCTCTCTCTCACTCTCAATCTCTGTATATATCCCCACCTCCCTCCCCACCACCCAGTTATTGGGATTTGCTTGCTGGTAAGGGAAATGCAATTATTTATTTGTTTGTGGTATTTAGATATTTTTTTTCAGTAAAGATGCACACCCCACTCCTTTTTCAATAAAGGTTTGCAGTTAAGATCTTTTTTCTTTGAAAATCTACCAAATTGTTTAATACCACCCCTCAAAGCCCCCCCAAACCCTTCAAATTATTTTCTATAGAACTTTTTTTGTTTTAAATAAAGCACCACCCCCCCCCCCCAGTTTACTTTTGGAGAGAAATAGTCAATCTTTTTATAATAACTTGTAAGGTTTCCTGTAAAGTGCTATAAAAAACACCCGCCCCCCCACCCAAAAAACCCCAAACAAAACAGGCTAATATGTCTTAGAGTCAATATTCTTCATAAAGATCAGTAACCAAAGAACTGGGACCAGAAAGTATACTTACACATGCCTTAGCAGTATGCCACCAAATCCCCAGACTGCTTCTTCTACCTAGTGAAACCTCAAGATGCTTTCATTATGGCTTTCTAGATCTCCACAATCACCTTGTCAGTGCCCGACTCTCATTGTCATTCTCTGGTCACCCTATCATATCTTCTTGGGGATGATACATGATGACCTGCTATACCCTTGCATCATTATTAGTGGGTGGCAGGCTTCCCTTATCCCTGGCATATCTTTTTGGGCACCAACCTGCATCAGTAGTTATCCTCCTTCCAAGATTATGTTTTGGGTGGATGATAAAGTATATCTCCCATACACTTCCACTAAGAACTGTGCAGAGCATATCTTTCCTGTTGGCTGATCAACTTACAGCTTCCTTCAGCTTCCTCTTCTTTCCACCAGCTCAAGGACTGTGTTCATTAGCACAGTGCTGTAAAGCTGTTTCTGGTGTTAGGTAAGGATAACCTAGAACTAAGGATAACCTAGTTCTAGGTAATCCTAGATAAACTAGGATAGACTAGCATAAATAAACTAAGTATAACCCTTAGAAGAATAAGAACCTAACTAAATTTTCCTTGACTGAATCAGGGAAAGCACAAATAATGTGGCTACTTTCACTGAGAATGAGTCCAAATGGTTTCTACTGATTCAATCTAAGACATGTTCTTTGGGTAGTCAATCAGGGAACCAATAGAAGTAGCTTGTGATTTCATCACTTGACCTCTAGCATATAACCGACAGAACTTGAAATTCAAAATCCTCAACAACAACAAGAAACTGCATCCATCACGCGCAAGGGTATACATGCACAACTATGACAAAAAGCTTTGCAGATGCAAAACATGCTGTACACAACACTGAGGATCTATACACTTGAAAACAGGTGAATTCTGAATGTTTC
Source organism: Alligator sinensis (assembly GCF_000455745.1). Lineage (NCBI taxonomy): Eukaryota > Metazoa > Chordata > Crocodylia > Alligatoridae > Alligator > Alligator sinensis. The sequence continues at coordinate 1,830,824 of NW_005842036.1, read as the reverse complement.
AAATATGCTGCAAAGCTGTAACAATTAACAGCCCTGCTGAATTCAAAGTGGCAACCGAAATACAAGTCCTTTTTTATCCATCTCTTTTGCCATTTAGTTTATTTGCTATGGGTATATGTGTGGTCCTAGTACATAGGATTATTAATTAATATGAGTAATCGTGAGGCAATTCTAATAGAGGTTAACACAATGAGCTGTAGCCTTTTACTCAAATTGTGGAGCAGTTACATATAGAAATAATCTTTTCAGTTTCAAGAAGACTTCTCCAAGTCATTACAAGCATGAGTCAGGGCACTTCACTCTGGCCTGTAAGAAACAAACAAGGTGAGACTTCCTTTAAAAGTTAGAAATATAAATTTGTCATCCAGACATTGGCGTGTATTGTTGTTAGTGAGTAATTGCCATGACTGCGTCTGCTTATCAGGAAATGACACTTGCAAATTACCAATTGTGGTATCTTCTCTTTGCAACTACTTAGTGGGAACATCTACACATGTACTTTATTGTGCATTAGGCTAATCTAATGCACAGTAAAGTGTCACTGTCTACACATGTGTGGCAATTGTTGCACAGTAGATTAATGTCAAGTGCCGTTGGCTAGAACCAACAAATGCAGGTATTAGCGAACAGCACTTTACATTAATTCACCTGAATGCACATGTATATGCTTACCCGGGAGCAATCTGATCCCAGCCAACCCAGACAGCAGGGGGACAGAACTGCTGCTTCTCTTAGGGGTGGGGCAGGATCTGTCCCTGGCTCTAGTTTAGCCCCAAACTCCAAGGGGCAGGGGGGGTGATCTGGTCCTAGTTCCAAAGGCAGCTCCTGCCCTGCTCCCCACCAGGTCAGGCCAGCCCCATCCCTCCATGCTCCTGCTATTCTGGGCCTGGCACCCAGACAGCTGCAGCCAGAGCCAGGAGCTCCCCCTGGATGCTGCAGGGGGGCAGAGCAGAGCAGGAGCTGCCCTGGAGTAGGCTGCTTCTGTCAGGCTCAATTTGCTTCAGGAGCACATGGAAATGTGTGCTTGGGTGCAATTTAATGCACCTGAATTTTCTGTGCAGAAAATTCAGGCACATGAATTGCACATGTAGATATGCTCAGTTAGGGTTAGATTTTGTTACCCTTGGTCATTATTAGACTTCTCAAGGACTCCTCTTGAAATGAATGAAACACCCCGACTTCTCATAAAGGCAGCAGGTTCTAGCCCACCGTGTGGTTACTCTTGGTGACTGGAGATGCATATCAAGCACATGATTGTCCAGGAATTGAGGACTGATCCAGAAACAAGAAGGGCATGCTTCAGTTGAGTTCAATGAAACTCAAACTTGAATCAGAGCACTATTAAGCCAACATCATTTTGTTTTAAATGGACCCAAAATAGACCAGATAAATCCTATTCTATTCTGTATTTGTTTAACTAGGCCACTGCTTTAGGGTGGAAATCCTTGATGAATTGCACACCTTAGCTCTCATTTTGCAAAGTATATCTGATGTTACAGTTAATTATCTCAGAGTAGAACTTCCAATGGCGAGGATTACTGCTGAAATGTCAGCTTTTGTATCACTGGTTTGATTATCTTATTATTATTACTTATGTCTCCTCTACAGTTCAGCTTTCTTTTCATGGTTTCCTTGTTACTAATCCTAATTTATTATGATTTAAGTTCCTTCATGAAGGGCCCCCAAACTATAAAGTCTTACTATAGTCTTCTTTGAGGAATGAATTGAATTTTATCCATCATGATTGCTTACAGTTGCAGGGAGGTCACTCATGCCTAATCATAATGCTGTAATAAATAAATGTCCTAAACTGCTAAGAATTTGCATATACTTATCAACTGTTTTGCCTTAAACAGAGCACTTTAATCTTAGGAAGAAACATTAGGGAACAGGTCGATGTAAAGTCACTGAAATCAAATGTTCAGAAGCTGCCATCGATTATGTACTAAGCTGCAAGGGGATACTTTTAAATAATCAAAACTAAGAACTTTTTTAAAGTGATTGGAAATGCTGGTAGATTTAAGTGACTTCAACATACAGCTCTCTGCAGTGTTTCTAGCTATTAACTCACAGAATAGAAATGTGCACATACATTTGAAAAGTTGAAGATAAAATTATTCTTTTCTTTTTCAAAACTGATTTTTTTCGGGTTGACTTTCAATTTTGGTTCCCATGAGCATTTTATTATTATTAATATTATTATTATTATAACAACCAGTAATTTACAAAAAAAAAAATCCTTTCAATCTAAAATTTAGGTATTTTGAAAAATCCCACAATACAACTGAATATATCAATGCCAACGGGCAACAAGAATATGTGAATACTGAAAGGAAAGTTTGTGAACCACTAAAAATACCTACCGTCTCAAATTAAGACAAACAAATGCTTATACATACTGGCTGTGTCTACACGAGATGCTTACTGAGCAGTAGCTCGTTACTACTGCACAGTAGCATTGCAGGGCGTGCACCATGACATGACTCTACTGCGCAGTAGTAATGAACTACTGCGCACTCAGTGTCACCATGAAGCTGTGCAGGGATGCTAATGTGCACTAATGCTGGTTACTGCACAGTCATTTGGTACTTGGATATTCAAGTACTAAATGACTGCACAGTAACAACTGGGCAGCCAGCATCTCATGTAGACATAGGCACTGACTGGAACTTTAGTTCACAAATAACCCAGTTGAAGAGTGGAAACTCTTTGAGGAGTAAAGTATTACCTAAAATGGGTAAGAGCCCCAAATGATTTCTTTCATATTTACTCACATTAAAAACAAAAAAATAAATCTCACTTTGCACACCACCCTGTAGATCTGAAGGCCACTGTTTGTGGAGCTGGATGATACTCAGGAGAGGGAACAGTGTCAGAAACTGGTCACCAGTGGCTTGCTGTAGGGTGCAGTGAAAGAAACAGGAAGAGAATCCAGTTTTAACTTCCCAATCGATATTTTAACCTTCAAGCTACATTGCCTTCAAGGATGCAGGTGGACAACTGTAATCGGGCTTGCTATTTTCTTTGAACTCTGCATCCATCCATCCAGCCATAACAATAAAGGGCACCAGACCGACTTTGCTTTTCACATAGTTAAAACAAGCAAACAAACAAACAAGTCTTGTACGTTTTCCCCAGGAGACGTATTGACTAATTATACAGGTCAGCACAATAAAAATATCTTGAGGTTGAGGATATTTCTTGCTAATTAGATAATACTTTGGTCTTTTGCCTGCCCATTTATTTAGTAAAGATTATTATTACTGCTCTTATTAATTATTTGTCTCATGGTAGTGCCTAGAGACCCAAACCAAGCGCAGTAGTCCTCTGTGCTAAGTACTTGCATATTCACTAAGCCAAAGAGAAAGCTTAAATGAGAGACTGAATTTACAACCTGTTGATTAGGGTATTCACCTGGGATGTGGAAGAATCACACTCAAGTCCCTGCTCCAATGACTGTTTAAGGATAGATGTAAAGCAGGGCAACACCAAGAGGAGAGGCTGCAGAAGACACTGTGGAAAGTCTAGGGTGGAGACCTGCTCCAAATCAGGCAGCAGGGGAAGTGAAATGCAAAGATCGCACCTCCCAGGTAAGTGCTTTAACTGCTTGAAGAATAGGATAGTGTTGATGTGATAAAATCCTGTTCCAGCCTCCTCCTCGCCCTGGGGCTAGTCTGTGTCCCCCTCCCTCTGTCTCTGGTGCCTATTACTCCGGTTGCTAAGGGTGATCAAAAGCTACTTAGCCACACTGTTTGCTCTAAGGTTATTCTTTGATATTGTCCTATTCTCTACTCTTCCCCAAGCCTGCCCTCTGTAACCAATACAGTTCTCCACTGTACCAAGTGTGGTGGACTCCTTGGGACAGGGTTTGGGCATGCCTTTTCTATTCGCTTGGCTCGAATGATCAAAGCAGACTACTACTTGTTCTTAAGACTAAAGGAAGCACCCCAGGTTCTTGCAGTGGGTCAGCCACCCTCAAGGATATAAGGCCACAGGCACAGGGCCCAGAAACAGTCCAGACCCCTGGGTGGTGGCAGCGGTGACCCCAGGTTTGTGGGTGTGCTCCAGGAAGGGAGTTGGCCAGACGTAAAGTGCCCCAGGGAGGCACTTGGAGCTTGGCAGGTGGTTGGGCATGGTGAGGTGCATGGCTTAGTGCAGGAGTGCCTCCTACTGGCCTGCCACAGTCTTCCTTACGGTTTGCATGTGGGATGATGGTTCATAACTGAAAAAAAGATTGATCTGTTTAAGTGCTGGTTCCAAGAGGGCACTCCCAGGTGGAAATCCTGAGCAGAGAGACCTGATTTCTTTAGCCCAGGCTATGTGCCTTCCTACTTGAGAGGGCTTTGGTCAAAACCCTTTCTCATTATGTCTCATTGTCCAATTTAGATGGCTCCATGCTCATCCTGGTAGGTTTTGTGAACCTCATTTGTGAGTGTCTAGCTCTCCTTGTGTGTTATTGAGCATAAGCATCTAACTTGGAGGTAAGGAAATCCAGTAAGCGCTATTGATCCTTAAAGTTAAGTGTTGTAACAGTCAGCACTTAAGTTCCTTTTTGTATAAAGGGTACAGTCTCAAAGGTTACTTACATATCACAGTAATCAGTATTATGACACCTCATGTTTAGGTTCTTAGCTACCTAACGGAAAACAGAGCAACCTAGTTAGGTGTCTGGAGACCCTTTCCAATGGGGGGAGTTAGATACCTGAGAATGGGAAAGCACTAAAGGCAGTGAGCTGACCTGGGATCCATCTTTTATAGCCAAGAGGAAATCCTGAGGATAAGAATGTGCCTTAAATCATAGCAACTTCTAGGAATTAGGCACCTACATTTAGGATATACAGAGTTGCTTCCCTCTCGTGCCTGAACTGTCTATTGGATTTAGTTGTCTAATTCCTTTCAAAAGCTGGAGATGGGTCAGTACGTGCTCTCAGAGTCTGGTAGAGGAAGATCCAGCTACTTTTATCCAGTAATTTAGCAAATAGATCACATATTCAGGATCCAAATGTAGTTCCTGTCTCTGCCTGTGGAGCTTTAAACTCCTCTGTCTTATCTGTGATGGCTAATCCCTATTCACCAGGTTACAGGATAGTGTGTGGGGGTTGCTCATTCCTTCTCGCCCCACTTGCCGAGGGGAAAACACATATTTGCTGGGGAAGAGAGCAAACCTACATCTGGGGGAACACCATGACTCCAGTTCCTGCTTCAACATTGTTTTACACTTAATATTTAGTGGAGCAAGGGCATATACCATCCCTAGCTCAGATCAGTGTCCAGCCCATGGGGCTCTAGAGTAAAACTCATTCACATTACATCTCTCTGGCTCAATGTGTCTTTAATTGTGCTACGCAAAGGGGAAGTGCTTCAATCAGCAGGGTAACACAAGAACTCCCTCCTCCAGTTCTCCACATCTCACCAATATATAGGCTGATGGTGAGGGACTTTTCCTGAGAAACAGGGCATGCAGGTCAAGACACTGCTTAGCACCACCAAGAGTGCCCACAAGCAGACCTTGGCTGTCAACAAGAAATTGTATGGTGACAAGATGGGCATCAAGTGGGTCAACACACTTCCAGGATTTCCATTTAAAACTGGAATTTCGGACTTGGCCACAGAGTGGCAGTTAGATGCCTAAATCTTGCCTTAGTCTTTTTCTGCATATAACCCTTAGAAACTCAACTAGGACATGTTTTAAATGCTCAAGGGATAAATGAGGACTAGGTTTTTAAGGGTCCTTGGAGCCTGAAGATATAGGCAGGTGCCTGGTAAGAATTTCAAACTCCCCTAAATAGCTTGGTGACTAACTGATATCGATTTTGATGGAAATTAGGTACCAAGCCTGCTCAGGAACTGTTGAAAATCAGTCCCACTGTCTGTTTGTCTCTGTAGGTGTCTTATCCCCTTGAAAATCTTAGTTCTGGGAGCCTAACCACAGTGCACCACAGTGCATTGGGGTCTTCAATGCCTCCAGTGCTTAGGATGGGTTTTATTTAGACTGGAGTAAGCATTACCATTAGGGGTGTGCGAAATGGGCCATATTTGATTTGGATTCAGATTCGACCCAAATTGGGGATAGTGATTCTATTCGTTGATTCGGATCCCTGTCCTCGATTCGATTCGGCCGAATCCAAAGATTCAATGCTGATTCGGAGAATCAGTGATTCAGCCATAGACACAGCTTTAAATGTTTTTTCTATATACCTTGAGGTACCAGCATGGCTCATGAATGCTGCAATGCTGGGGTGGATGGAGCATCTCACAGGAGCATGGGGGGCCCCCTGTGCTCAGTGGCAACAGCGGAAGTGGACCGGAAACACTTCAGGTACACTTCCAGGTCCACTGGGGAGCGCATGGGCCCCCCCCCCCACACACATCCCCAGCTTAGCAATCAGTCACGGGGGCACCCAATCACTGAGCCAGGGGGTGCACAGCGGGTCCCTCCACATGCTCCCCGGCATCCCCGGAAGAGGACCAGAAGTGCTTCTGGTCCACTTCCAGGTCTGCTGCAGAGTGCACTCCATCTGCCCCAGCATTGCATCATTCACGAGCTTCCTGCTACCTTGGGGGATGTAGAAAAAAACATTTAAATCTGCGTCTATGTCCAAATCTCTGAATTTTGTGAAGCTCTCCAAATTGATTCAAAGGGTTCTGATTTCATCCAGAGCGATTAAAGGGTCTCCTGATTCGATTCGGAGAGTCAACCATCGAATCAGGCTGAATCTCTGCCAAATCGAATCAGGGACCAAAGCTTCGTCCAGCCCTAATTACCCTGTGATTGCTCAGACCACTTTCTAACTTGTAGTAATGCTTCCTGCGATCTAAATAAAACATGCCCGAAGTGTAACATGTGACAGGACCTGAGTCACGTTTGCAAACAGGACTTGGAAATGTACCATGTATCTACTTGTCTCACAAAGGTGTTTGTGAGACGTCATTAAATGTTCGTGCTCCTTGAGTGAAAGGCCCCATGTACTGTATGCCATACCCTTGACTGGTATAAACTGTCCTAGCCCCCTTCAGTTGATTTGTCTGAGCTACAAATCTCTTTCTCTAAATACCAAGCAGCACTAGTATAAGTATAAGATGCTGCCTCACATCATCATAGAGTAGCTGAGATCCCCCTGAATCCAACCAGAACGTCATACCGCATTTGTTCATAGAAATAGGGTAGCTTAAATGGAGTGAATAAAATGTTACCGAGACTTCTTGCCATTTGCAGAATCAACACAAAGCATGTAAGGGTCCCCGACTGTATCATGAAATAAATATTTCCATAGGAGTCGCTTTGTTTAAATGCACAACTCTGGTTTTGTGTGATCCTCTGTGTCACCCTTTCAAGTGAGAGAACATTGTGTGATGCTGCTTTTAATAACGCCGGCACTGCTGCTGCCTTGTAAATAAAAGCACTACAAACTGTTCTGAATGAAGAAGCACTTTGTACTGAAGGGAGCAGGGAGGAAGTGGTGGAATAGCACTCCTTGGGGACACCTCGTTCCTTCTGGAAAAGTTTTATTATTATTACTATTATAAGACAAATTGGAGTGCAACTTAATTGGAGACATTACAAAACAGCTGTGGAAGAGCAGAATAACAAGCTTGTGTAAAAAGAAAATATTTATTTTAAAAATATCCCACAGTCATAAAACATCTTTCTCTCTCTCGAAGATTAATGTAAGGACACAACAGGCATAGGACAATGGATGTGAGCAAGACAAAAAAAGCTTTGAGCAGAAAGTAGAAAGTATGAGCCACGGAGGTCTCTTGAAGTTGGTTGTTCTCGCTGGGGCTTCCCATTGTGGGGCAGAAGGGAAGCTTTCCGCTCTGGGTGGGCGGCTGCAGAAATGAGTTGGAAGCTGCCCTGAGCTTTTCTGGATAGGATCAAAATCTAAATAAGAATGGCCAAAATTGCAATGGAGAAAGGCTCTGAGTTAAATATGCCCTGACTTACATGGCCTCTCACCTTTGGGTCTTCTACTGTCACAGTGCTTGAATGTCATACAACCGCCCTTTGAGACAGAGGTGCAGCACTGCCTTTATTTTATAGAAGAGTAGCCAACCCACAAGGAGGTTAAGCGACACAGAGGGACAGACCGGTGAATGTGAGCACAGACCTCTGGAGTCCCACAGCAGTCTTCTCTGTCCCCCAACTCAGCAAAATGGAGACATGGGGTATGCGCCAGTGGCAAATCAATCTGCCCTGCAGGTATGCCATCCTGGGCATCTTCCATCAGCCGCCACCTGGCCTCACTCCCTGCAGGTGATATGTAGCTTCTGTATGAATTCAGAGCAGCCTCGTGCGATGGAAGAAAATCACTCACTGGTGACACCCATAAAGAGAGAAGATTGTTTTCATAGCATTGTCATATATTTGTGAAAATACAGACTTCAAGCACCTAATAGTTACAGGGTCAGATGGTTTTAAATGCGAGAAAGTGTGTGCGTGCGCGCGTGTGTGTCTGAGGCTGTGTGAGAGTGTTTAGGAAGAATTTAATATTGCCCAAAGGGCACCAACAAGTCAAAATGTTCCAACTGAACAACATGAAATATCACAAGAATGATTGATTCCTTTATATATAATGCCATACATGTACATGCACATGCACATACATGCACATATCATTATTTAAGGGAAGCCGTAACCTATAGGAAAGCTGATGCTGGAGGCACATGACAGACAGCCAAACCAGCTAGGATTGACTTTGACAATATGAAGAAAAGATGGGCAGGTCCTGGGGTGTGTGCAGAGGGGTAGGAGAGAGGGCGGGAGTTGGAATGCAAAGGAATAAGTCTATTTTGAAATGATAACTGTGTGTTAATGATAACTGTGTGTTAATGTTAATGACAACTGTGTTTTCAGAGTGGGATTTGAGAACAATTTGAGAACATTGGTGCCAGATGCAAGGTCAGAATAATAGTAGGAGAAATAATAGTTTCTTTAAGTACGGTGGATTTTTGCTCACAACTGTTGTGTTGATTCTTAGCCGGTGTCAGTCATGATAACTGTGTGTTTTTAAGGTTTTAGGGGGAAACATTTCAGGGCAATATATTAGGCCAATGGTAACCCTTACTTGTTCATGTTTAAATTCTAAAATTCCTAGACTATTTCTTTAATGATACTTATTGAGCAAAAAGTTTTCCTTGGGCATGGACCTTGCAGACTAGTTGGCAGTAATCCCAATAAGAATTCTTCCCCTGAGATATACTGGGGTTCAAGCAGTGCTCAGGTCTATAGCAGAGGACAAATTCCCTCCATGGCAAGAGCTGCTGAGTGAAATTCCATGGCCTGTGTTGTGCGAGAGGTCAGAGCAGATAATCTAATAGTCGCTTCTGGCTTAAAAATAGGTGAATTCCTGGCTTATTAAAGAAAATGGGAGTTCTGTCATTGACTTCAATGGGGTCAAGATTTTAGCCCATCTATCTAAGAGGTGTGGAGGCTGCTGATAAAATATGTCTCTTAAGCACACAGCGGATGTTCCGTTTCCTTCCAGCTGCAAATTTTTCTACCTTACCTTTTATGTCAATACTGCCATTAGTACACAGTTTGCAATACATATGTAAAATGGGGTTAAACGGTTGTTTTCCCCTTGTTTCGTTTCCAGGTAGTCAAACAAACAGAAATGAGTCCTTATCAACGGAGGTTACAAACATACTCTGCAAATTAACATACATCTGGTGCTGCAAAAAACAGAGCACATCAGCAAACCAGATCAAACAAGGATAAAGGAAGAGGATTGACAGGGTCTTTGTTATCTTTCAGAGAGGTAATTGCAGGCTTCCATATTGATAATATAATGGGATAGCTTCCCCTCCCAGTTACTTTCTTAAAATCCAAAGGAACTCTGTTAACTTCAGTGAAGTCACTCTGGATGTACACAGTTGCAGCTGAGAGTAGATATATTTTGACCTATTTTAATCATTTTTGTTGACACACAAAATCTTTTTCTGTTGAATATGCACTCTTCATATTTTTATAAATTGTCAGCTTGAGGGAGAGGTGTAAGGGGATGAATTGGCTTTTGCATCTGCCTGTAGCTGTTAATATTCATGAACCAGTTGCTTAGCTGGTGTCAGTCAGCTTAGCTCCAGTGATGGTGCAGCCTTCTTCATACCCTCCTTCAGTCAAGACTGTGCCCAAGGTCAGGACCTATCCCCTCATGACTATGTTCTTTCCCAATAACTTAGATTTCATAGACATCAGGGCTGGAAGGGACCTCGGAAGATCATCGAGTCCAGCCCCCTGCTCAAAGGGCAGGAAGTCAGCTGGGGTCATAGGATCCCAGCAAGATGAGCATCCAGTTTGCTCTTGAAGGTGTTCAATGTAGGCGCTTGAACCACCTCCGGTGGCAGGCTGTTCCAGACCTTGGGGGCTCGGACAGTAAAGAAATTCTTCCTTATGTCCAGCCTGAAACGGTCTTGAAGTAGTTTGTGACCATTCGACCTCGTCATCCCTTGGGGCGCTCTGGTGAACAAACGTTCCCCCAGATGCTGGTGGTCACCCCTGATAAACTTGTAGGTGGCCATCAGATCACCCCTGAGCCTGCGCTTTTCCAGGCTAAAGAGCCCCAGGGCTCTCAGCCTGTCATCATAGGGTCTGCTTCCCTGACCTCTGATCATGCACGTGGCTCTTCTCTGGACTCTCTCAAGCTTCTCTACATCCTTTTTGAATTGTGGAGCCCAAAACTGGACACAGTACTCCAGCTGCAGCCTCACTAAGGCCGAGTACAAGGGGAGAATGACGTCCCGGGATTTGCTTGAGAAGCATCTATGGATGCAAGCCAGCGTTTTGGTTGCTTTACTAGCCG
>NW_005842036.1:1792228-1819989 GCF_000455745.1 Alligator sinensis | reverse complement strand
GCCCACTTGCTGAGCCTGTCCAGGTCAGCCTGGATAACCTGCCTGTCTTCTGGTGTGGATGCTTTTCCCCAAAGTTTGGTGTCATCGGCGAACTGGGCCAGTCCGCTTCTGACTCTAGTGTCCACATCATTAATGAAGATGTTGAACAGTATGGGTCCAAGGACAGAGCCTTGGGGGACCCCACTGGTCACAGGACACCACGATGAGTGACTTCCATCAATTACTACCCTCTGGGTCTGACCCCGGAGCCAGTTTTCCAGCCAGTGGATCGTGGAGGACCCAAGGCGACAATTGGCCAGTTTCTCTAAGAGGTGATTATGGGAAACCAGGTCAAAGGCTTTTTTGAAGTCAAGATATATGACATCAATCTCTAACTTTATTGGGACTACTTAATACTAAGTACTAGGTGTGTCTACATGGACATTTACTGCGCAGTAAGTGGTTTTTAGACCAGCGTCTACATGTGTAGTTGTTACAGCACAATAACACTGTGTGTGCACTGACTTGCAAGTAAAGTTATATCCAAGTCAGTCCACACAAATTGGGTTACTGCGCAGTAAGGCATCTATATGTGCTTTACTGAGCAGTAATTACTTGGGAGTAAATTTGCTACCTGCATCATGCATCATGCAAGTAGCAAATTTGCTCCTGTGTCACCATAAGCCACCACAATTCCTGACCGGTACGGGCATGTACATGGAAATGCGTGCCTGCATTATGCAGTAATTTTTGGTTACTGTGCAATAATGGTGCACATGTAGATGTGCCCACTGTCTCATAGACTTATCCACTAGATTATCCTCTAGGTTATCCAAACCATATACTGAGATTTAGACTCTCACCTTCAATTAACACTGATAACCTGTACACACAAATCTCTGCTGAGTCTTCACCAAATGTATCCTGTTAAAATTATTTGTTGAGAAATATAAGCTCTGTTGTAAATCAATGTTTCTTGAGAAATAAATCAAGGTGCCTTGAGATCTTTTCAAGGGTGCCCTAGGGTGATACTCAGTGTTAAAATGGTTTGGTGAGCCAACATGGTTCACAAGATAAACCTAGAGTTTTCAAAGAAGAATCCATAGTGTTAGACACATTCTCACCTCTTTGGTCTTTCTGAGTTCCTTGCAACAGCGTTATTTTTGCATAGTCAAAAACAAGTGAAAACTAAGAGCTGGCATTTTCCAAGGGGTGCCTTGAGTGTGTAATGAGGGGTGCCTCAGGTCTAAAATGCTTGAGAACTACTGTTGTAAGTACTGGATGGAAGGATGGAGACAAAATTTGGAAGTCTGGTGAATAGCAAACAATATGATTTCATGATATAACTCCTGGAGGCAGCGTGTCCTGGCAGCTGCAACGTGTTATTTGCGCCTAGCAGCACTGGTTGACCAACTGTTGGCCTACTAAAACATTGGAATTGTCTAAAGGGGAATGGCTGTAACCAGTGGCGATGCAGCGTTTCAGGCTGGACATAAGGAAGAACTTCTTTACTGTCCGAGCCCCCAAGGTCTGGAACAGCCTGCCACTGGAGGTGGTTCAAGCACCTTCATTGAACACCTTCAAGATGAAACTGGATGCTTATCTTGCTGGGATCCTATGACCCCAGCTGACTTCCTGCCCTTTGGGCGGGGGGCTGGACTCGATGATCTTCCGAGGTCCCTTCCAGCCCTGATGTCTATGAAATCTATGAAATATAAGGGGTGCACAGGAGTGCACATGCAACCCCTGGGAGCTCTGGTGCACCCCTGACAGCAGCGTTCCCCACTTAGGCAATGGGCAGGGGGGGCAGGTGACAGTGCTTGTGCCCCCCCTGAGAGCACTGGCTGGGGAGTGGGGGCACCAGAAGAAGCGGGGGTCCCCCAGTGGCCACCCCATTGCTGATCGTGCCAACCGGGGAGGGGAAGTATCTTCCAAATTGTGTCAGCGCTATTGACTGAAGGGGGACCCCCCCACAGTCAGCGCGATTGGCCATGGGGGGACCCCCCTAGTTGCTGACTCAGGAGGCACCAGTCGCCCATGGCTGTAACAGTAGACTCCTCAGTGGTCTCTGCAACATGAGAGTGCCAGAGCAATGGGCACAGGCAAACATAGTTCTTTGGGTAAATGCAATACCTTTTATTAGACCAACGAAATAATTGGAAAAAGAGTTCTTTGCAAGCTTTCGGGCACAAACACCCATCTTCAGGCATAGGGAGAGGCTGACATTGCCTTGTGTTCCCCTGGAGGGACTCTCCCAATGCCTGAAGATGGATGTTCGTGCCTGAAAGCCTGCAAAAAATATTTTTTTCCAATTATTTAGTTGGTCTAATAAAAGATATCGCATTTACCCAAAAACTTTGTCTGCCTATGTCCTTAGACCAACACAGCTACAACCTACACCCCAGAACAACGGATGTTGGCTCTCTCTCTCCAGCATATCTCCTCCCTGGAAACATGCCCTAGCCATGGAGGTCATTGTCTTTTGTATATTTTATGGATTTGTGGGGATTGTTGTCTTCATTTTCAGGATAAAAGGTATCTTTTATTAAGGAGTATGGTCTAGCTATTAAAGCAGACAACTAGAAGTCAGATCACCTATATACTGTTCCTAAATCAGTACCTCTTTTACTATGTCAACAACTTAATTTCTATGTTTGCCCATGTGTAAAACAGATATTATCGTGTTTACTTCAGAGTGGGATTTGAGAACATTGGTGCAATATACAAGGTCAGACTAATAGTAGGAGGAATAATAGTTTCTTTAAGTACGGTGGATTTTTGCTCACAGACTGCAGGTCTGTACGGTACAAACGCAGGGAACCTCTATGTTGTAAATCCTATCGAGAACCCGTTCAGCTACTTCAAATAGGATGCTAACGGAGAACAAGCGTGGAATAAATCTGGAATCTATATAATGAAAAAGGAGTGAGATGAATCAGACATTGTATATCCTAAGGAATCAGACATAGTGTAGTCAGCTCACTGATCTGTATCAACACATTAATGATTTATGTAGCTTTTAATTTACAACACAGACATATCTAAAATAATCAGGTAGAGGCAGGCATTAAAAATTCACTGCATGGGTCATAAAACGATTAGTTATTCAAGTGACTTCAGATTTGTATTTCATTAAGGAATAATTTTAATTTACTTTTAAACAGTTTATATACAGAGATTTAAGAACGGTTAGAAGATGATTATACAGAACACCCACTTTTATGCCTTCAATATATTTGAGGATCTCTCCCCCCTGCCTTCCTTTTTTTTTTTTTTTTCCCCAAGCTGTTTTAATTTGTTTCAAAGCACATGGAAAAACATGGCTCAATAATTTGAGGAGGGAAAAAGAAACACTTTAATTTACAGAAAAATGGTGAGTCTCGTTTATTTGCATTTTATATACATGCATGAAAGCAGATTTAAGATCAAAGAGAAGTCTGTTCTCCCCTATGATACAACCTGGTTGCCCCCTCCTCCCAATATAACAGGCTCTCAAATCACAGCTGACATGGCTCAGCTGCATTTTAGCAATTGCAGTCTACCCAGCTGCCGTGGAACAGGTTTGCTGCTTCGTTCCAAGTGTTTATTTTCTACTGCCCTTTTTGATCAAATGTTGCAACAATCTGTAAAAACAATAGCAAGTCTAGGGGCAGTTTAACTTCAAATTAATCTTGCCCAGGCTATTAAGCATGTACTTTTTTTTTTTTATTTGTAAATGCTTTTGCAATAAACATTTTCAGATGTCTCCCTTCACTCCAAAAACTAACACAATTATGTCAGAAACACTGCCATTATCAACCTTGGCTGGAAGGCAGTGTAGCTCATCATGTAAGTAGCCTTTGTGTTCTGTTTTTTAACTAGTTCTTTATTCACTTCCATGTCCTACCCTGGATCCCTGTAGCTTTTACCTTAAACAGATGCCTGTCATGTGGAACTTTATTGAGGGCTTTCTGAAACTCCAGATAAATCATGCTGTATGCATTGACACTGTCAACCTTGTCTGTAACCTTCTCAAAGTCAAATGAAGTTAGGCAGATTCTTGTTCTTCCGCATGCATAGTAAGACTTTATCTCCTTTTGGAGAAGATTATGGACCAGACCCTCAGCTGGACTAAATGCCTGCAGCTCCATGTAAGCCAATGGGACTATGCTGCTTTACATCATCTAAGCATCCGGCCTGGTAACTCTGTGCCTTTGCCGGCTGAACAAAGTTCCTATTTTTGATGCAGGTTGTAAATGCCCGAGTTAAATGATCCGGTGAACATTTACTTAAATTATGTACCTTGAGTTACATAAGTTATTCATGGCAGGCTAATGCCCCCTAGAGCTGTCATTTCCCCATTTTACTCTTGAAATTCATCCTACTTGAGCTCTCCATTTTGTTCCTGCAAATGAATGATGGCATGTAACAATGTCAAACTTTGAGGTGCACATTGGTACACTCCACTATACCCCTGAGGGACCACAAATCAAAACTGTTTATGACATCCAGTAAATACTGATGTAACTCTAATTTTGTCATCTGGAGCTCATGGAGGATAAATCCAGGGTCTCTGAGACGTGTTCAGTGAAACTGTTCCAGTGAAGAAGGTTATTTGAAGTTTTCCTTCACATTGTGTCGCTTCTCTGTTCCCAGGTCCTCATGAATTCACATGAAAAGAAAGTAGTAACTTGGACAAGAGTCTAATCTTAGGCATCAGTCGTATTGGACTCTAGCATCCTTTTTATTTTGAATACTTGTCTCTTCTCCCCTCTTTTCTATGGCAAAATTGATGCAATTCTCCCTTTAACATACCTAATAACAGGGTGTCATCTCCTGGTGTGCTATATACTTCTGTGATACCAATGCTACAACCTCCATTGGCAGCTCTTTTTCACTACTCTTAGCTGTCTCTGGCTGCCTTTTTTTAGCTACAGAGATAATTGATCCTTCATAACATCGTTCATTCCTTTTTCCTAATTGAACACAGTTATTACACACAATTTTCCCTCTACTTTGTTTGGGTTTGAGGCAGGGGCTGTCACAGGTATGGGGCCAATTGTACCTCTATCCCTTCTCCGGCCTCTCTCGGTGCAGTAGCTGCAGTGCTATGTCTCCAGCCTTTTTGTGCCTATTTAAATGTTGTGACCATTTCAGTCTTAGAGTGGGAGTCAAACAGTATAGCCATGGGCATTAACTGTTTATCATCTTGCACGTCCTTGGATACCTGAACTTTTTGCCTTTGGGAACCGGGGACCAACAGCTCCCAATGTATTTGCAATTGGGTCTGCAGACGCACACATTTTTTAAGCAAACAGCCTGTGCACCTTAAGTACATTATTGCAATCTCTAATGGCATCCTAGGAAGGGTCAATGTCTTTAGATACTCTACAGGTTCCTCCCAGTTTGGGCCTCACACTGGTTCCCACTGATCCTCCTTTTCTTGAGAAAATCTTTCTCCTTATGTCAACTGCCCTCCTATTTTTGTCTTCTTGGATACCAGTAGCATGGGACCCCACCCTCATTCTTCAAGGCCATTTGGCGGCTGCTCAGTAGGGCTGCGTAAAATTTTGTTGGCTGTTTCATTTCAACGCTGTTTCGACTCGTTTCGCGCTCGAAACAGTGAAATTGAAATGAAACGAAAGGCTTCGAACAGCCTCGAAATGAAACGAGGGCGGTCAAAATGTTTTGAAAGTTTCGAAACATTTTGACTTTCAAAGCCCGGCTTGCTTGCAGCTAAAGAGAAACTAAGGAGAGGGAGGGGGAAGAGGGGGGAAGGAGTGCTCTCATATTGGCTGTGTAGCTGGCCAGTGACTGGGATCCTTCCCTGAGGTCCCTTCTGATCCCAGTGCTCTGGGGGGGGATGGAAAAACTGCATAAAAAACATTGTTTGAACTGAGCTTTCTCTGTGCCTTCACACTTACACGTGACACAAGTTTTGCTCTGAACAGTTTGAGGTGCAGTTTCCCAGAAACCCCTGCACCTATCTCCTTGAAAGCTAGCAGGCGTCATGCCCTCAGAAGGGGCTGCCAAGTTTCATCCAAATCAGGCAAAAAATGACAAGTTTTGTGCTTCCCCATTATAGCCTTTAGGCGAAACAGTGAAACAGAGAAACAGTTTTGACGAAATGAAACAGAACTGTGCTTTCAAAACTAAATGAAATTAAACTCAAAATGAAACACCTTCCTGGTGAAATGGCAAAATGGAAGTCAAGATGGAGCGGTGCTGTTTCGCACAGCCCTACTGCTCAGGGGTGAGTTACGGATGTCAAAGCTAATGTTTTTGACACTATCTTTTAAAGATCCTTAAGTGGAAGTCACAAGGTGACTCTGAGAAAAAGTCTCCTCCTCCTTCCAGGAGACAGGTAAATTCTGCTACCTGCAATGTCTGGGAATTAAATACAGGCAGCCCTCGGACTTACGACACAATTGGTTCCTGAAAACCGTGTCTTAAGTCGAAACGTTGTAACTTGGAACTGATTTTCCCATAGGAAACAATGTTATAAATGGGGGATTGGTTCCTGAACCAAAGCTCAATATCCTATTTTCACCAAAAATAACCCAGAATTTTGTACTTAGTCAATTATAGATGCGTCATATAGCTACATGAATGTATTCATATTGTAAATACCAATCCTATTGATTTGGAAGGACTTCTTTGAGGTGACTTTGCTGGACTTTTTGAAGGGTTCTTGGCTGGAGTCTTCTCAGGAGTCTCAGCTGCAGGGTTTTCTGGAGTCTTATCTGCTTCCTTAAAAAAAGTCTCCAAGGAAGTTTGGGCAGATATTATCCAGGGAGATGGGCAATGCAGCAAACTTGCAATGGCGTGGTGTGGCATCAGATCAAGCATTGTAAAGTCAAAACTGAGATCAGAAATCTGAAACAGGGTGTCAATTTAGAAACATTGTAAGTGCAAAATGTTATAACTCAAAACATTGTACCTGTATTTGTATTTCACTACAGATCAGATACACGGTATTAATGCAAAGATACAGTGTTGAGAACTATTAAAGAACATAATTTGTCACAAAAGCCTATTGGTGTTAATGGAAAAGCTCCTATTGACTTCTATAGGGTTCAGATTAGACACTTTTTTTTTTCCTCTGGGGAAAAGTAATCTGTGGTAGGACTTTATAAAGGGCGCTACTCTTCTTAACAACAGTCAGCGTGTGGCCATTTCAGCCCGCATTGACTGCTTGCTAGCAGCAGGAGATGAAGGGAGACCTTATCTTCATACACCCCTGTGCTCAAGGTGCCTTGACACTGCTGTGCAGAAGAGTGGGTGTGCTTTACCTCTCCATGGTAAGCCAAGGCTTTCCAGCTGGTAGCTGGTGGGCCATACGTGGCCTCTTGGCCTCCCATCTGACTTCCACTCCAGCTGCAACAGCAGCTAATGGCCCTAACTCTCTGTCCCTCATCAGGCTTCAATTGCCTGCCCCCACCCTAAGGGGATGAGCAGTGCAGCCTGGTGCAGAGAGCTGAGGGTGAACCTTGGGCCACATGGATGTGTGGTGCAGCAGCAGGGAAAGGGTGCAGGTATACAGTGCAAAGGTTGGGGGTGGGGAATGGGTACCGAGAGCAGGGTGTAGCCAGGGCACTGAGTAGGATGGAGACAGGCCCAGGGCAGGGTGAGAGCCAGGGGTGCTTAGCTTGCCTTGGTGAGGCTCCTGCTGTCATGTTCGGCCCCACCCTGGACTAATAATAATCACCACCTCACCTGTACAGCAGAGTAGGTAGGAAAAACTGAAATCTTCCGCTCAGAAAAAGCCTATGCACCGAACCGGGTGAACACCCTCTTTTATTCACAAACCCTGATCCAAGACAGGGAAAAACATGAGAACTCCACTGAACTCCTGCCCACTAGGGACTTTGCTCTCGCTCTTGATTTTGTGTGGCAGGTATTCAGACACCAGGGGGTTGGGCATCAGTGCTAAACCGTACGACTGACAAAACCACAGCTGTTTTGGGCCTTCCCCTGGTTCCTACTGTGATAGGTGAATGTCTCCTTTCAAAGAGCTGTCCCTGTCTCAAAGGCAGTGGTGAAAGTAGTGAAAGGTGTTCCTTTTCCTTCTGAAGTGAGACTGTCTACCTGCTTCACTGGCGTCCCACAGAGGAAGACAGATGCTGTCTGCAAAGGTGTCTGCGAGGTATTAAACTGGATATGGTTCAGACATTAACTACTGCCAGTGTCTGCGCAAAGAAAGTCTTACCTTGAATTTTCAAAATCACAGATCTGTTCTTATAATAACAGCCCATGGTGAGACCCATTCCCTACAGCTAGCTATTCCCTGGGGCACTTGCACTTTCCAAGACTAATACTGCTGTGCTTTTATTTTAAGAAAAGTGTCTTGTGGGAACACACTGCTTTAGAAAGAAAGTCTAGCAACATTTACAGCCTGCACCTTCCTCTGATGCTAACCCCAGGATAAAGAAAACAAATGAGTGTTAGGAGGAAGAGAAGGGTGAAATGAAGATAAAGTTAGCAGAAATTCACTTTGAGTAAAGAAAAACTCTTGGCCTTGCTTCTTAAATTGGGCAAGCTCGTATTCTGTAGCCCGTGGTGTATGAAGAACGGCTTCAAGTCTGAGGAATAAAGAAACATGGCAATCCTGTGCATGTTGGTACTTAGCACTCGAAGGATGAAATTGTGAGCCCGGGACTTGACCCGCAGAGCCCAGGTGGACGCTGTCCAAATTCAGGTGACATTTGGGGGCATAGCACTGTGTTGCTGTAATGTGGTGCAGTTGTTCTCCGAAGAATGAAAGGTGCAAACCGATTTGTTTTTATGGCACAATCATTGGCTAGGAAAGGGTTTGGACTTGTACAAATTACAGGAAATTCGACAGACCTTCAAGTCCAAGTATATACACTGTGCTATATTAGAGAGAGTAAACTTGGATCATAGAAAGAATCGTATCAATTTCTACGGGGGCTTGTTATTTCCTGAAAACGATCCTTGAAGGGAAGCAAGGAGTCTAGTCATCAGAGACTTGGGATGGGAGGCAGAACATCTGAGTTTTGCTCCTAGCACCGAACAAGAAATATATGGAGCTGGACAAATCATCTAGCATATACGCGCCTCAGTTTCTCCGATGGAAGCATTGAAAAACACGAAGAAAGACCTTTGAAATCAAGGGAAAGATTCCCATAGAGCATTACTGAATTTGGGGAAAGCCTTAATAGTCACCTTTAAAAAAGCAGCTTGAGTTATTCAAAGGAAATGTGAGCAGTATGTCTGGGTGTATGGGGGAAATTAAAAGTCAGAAATCGGAGTCAGGCACTTACCTATCATCTCCACCTTTGATAATCTCCCTTTTGGTTGGCAAATGTGACACAGCACTAGTAACGTGCTAAATTGCTGAGCTCCTGTTCAGATAAAATGAATAGAAATGGACTTTCCTAGGAGCTCTGGCTGAGTGGAGACTGAAGGATTTCGCCCCTGTCCATTCAGCTCCAGAGATGGTGGATTGGTTAATGTTTAATTGTAGCAGAGAGGTTTCAATGAGCAGCTGGAAGTTGAAACAAGGCTGGGATTTGTTTTGTGGAGCAGGGTTGTTATCTCTATGAGGTTTCTTTCTGCTGCCTTTGTATAAAACACTCATGAAGGCCTGGCGGTGCAAAAGTGCATGTGCTAATGGTTAAGAGGAGAGGGAAGCTTGGTTGCAACAGGCCTCCGCATTGATAGCTGAGACTGCCTTGTCTGAAAGGACGAGGGAGCTAGGTCTCTGTCAGCCCTCTCCCTGCTTCAAGCATCCCCCTGAAGATGCCTGCTTGACTCGTGTGGTCTATTCTCCCTGTTTGACAGAGGATAGCTGTTGTTGGTCACAGTGATATGAATATGTCGGGTGATCTTCTTTGTGCTCCATTGCTGCTATGCTCCGTTATGTTCAAGGCCATTGCGAAGGACACTTTAGGAAGAAAAAAAAATCTGTCTGTTGGCTAATGGATCCAATTGATGTGCAAGCAATTAGAAATTCATGCCCAGATCCTATATAATTCTGTGCCAATTAAGGGCTGGTGAGAATTTGACCCTAAAATATTAATTTCTCAGAGGCTTTCATATTTGTTTTTATTTTTCTTTTTAGTTCATTCCCCCACCCCACCCCCTTTTCTTTCCCGAGGAAGAAACTAGGGATCATATTTTTTTATTAATAAAAAAAGCAAAGGAATGGAATTTGTCTTTATGAAAGAAAATACTGTAGATATTTTGCCAAAAAGGACACATAGTGAAAATAGATTAGTTCATTTGAGCGGTATGTGGAAAATATATATTTCCTGAAGCAGGTGGTGCGAATGGAGAGGATAGGAAGAAAAATGTCCTGGATAGAAAGTATTCTTCAAAATGTGATTTCTCTCATCAAGTGAGGAAGCAGCAAAACACTGTGTTAGCGAGAGCTAGAGCATATTCTAATGGGTTCTCTAGGTTTATTTTTTTATTAATATTATTTACACTTGCATACTTTGGTAGAAGAATTTGGAAATTGTATTTGTGTTAACTGCAGAGGTGACGAGAGGAGTGGCAAGTGGAAATGTATCAACTGAAAAGGTTAGTTGAAAACCTGAGAAAATTGGGCTTCATCTTTTTCCAGGGATAGCTCCTGTGCAGCAATCATTCTTGTGGTACCCCGTGGGATTCCTGTGTGTAGACATGGGCAGACCGAGGTTTGCCCTGAGTGAATTTGACAGTAAAACTGGACAATGTTTTTCAGCCCAACTGTATTTGCTAAAGCAATGCAGATCTGAGTGGAGCAAAACTATGCACACATTTGTGTTGAATCCACGAGCTATTTTTGGCCAAAGAATCTAAAATCGTTTCCTTAAAAGTCAACATTTTCAGAAGGAAATGTATTGGTTCTTTTAATATATATATTTAATTTCAAATGTTTTGTATATTTGATTTCAAAAGGAACAAAAAAAGATTTAAAAGAGACTGACAACAAAATGAAATAGGTTTTCACCAGATGTCCCAAAGTTTCATTAATGCTGAAATGATTTTTTTTGTGTGCGTTTTACTGCCTTTACCCCCCACAAAAAATCAATTCGACCTGAGATTTTTAGGTTTTTTTCAACCAGTGAAGCAATAAATCAGTTATTCTCATGGTGCTGCTCATCAGAGCTTACTTCAAACTCAATTAGATTGCGTCGCAACCCAGATATCCCCTGTCCCATCTAAGTGACCGAACCACAGGGTAGAGATCCCTATTTCCTCTTGCACACTCTCTCTCTCTGCAGTCCAATGGATGTATGATTTTTTTTTTCCCTATGATTTTTTTGAATCCTTAAGTCTTTTTTAATCTATAGTGGAAAAACTGGTAAGAGAAGAGCTGAGAGGTTAGTGCTATAAAAGGGAGGAGAGAACCACTGACTGTCTGTGTTTTCATGGAGGCATCCATTGTCAGACCCCATTGGGGTAGGGCTACCTGCCAGATCAACCTCCTCTAGTGAGACAGGTGGAAGAGATGCCTAATTTATTGACCCCGATGAGGTTCAAGGTAAGACTAATGCCAAATTACAGTGTCACACCAACAGTGAGGTGCTTGGCATACCCAGAAAAGCAACTTTGGGTGCCTGGGGAATTCACCACTAAAAACATAGGAGCCTACAGACTTTAGGTGTTTCTAGGATTAGCTGAATGGGGGGGTTGGGGAACCTAAATGCTGGAGTTGATCTCTAAATTCTGCCTAAAATCTATTGGGGATTTTGATGTTTCATCTTTACCTCCTGCTTCCCAGAAAGTGGCCTAGATACCATGGCGTGGGCTAGGCTAGGCTAAGGGCATCCTCCGCTAGAAGGAGACCAAGCAAGATGGAGCCTGACTCAATAAAACACAGAGGGGGCCGCTTAGAAGGGGCCCATACAATACTTTGTGTATTTTGCATTTAGCAGATAACTGGATAAGATGCAAACGCAATATTGGAAGCAGGGACCAGGACTTCAGGCTCCTGCCTTCCCAGAGGAGTGCCTCCCTCACTGATCACAGAGTTTGGCTCCTTCTGGTTTCTTCTCCCTTGGGGACTGTGAGTCCTGAAATCTTGCCGGCTCAGTGCCCCAGCTTTAATCAGGAGTGTGCAAGATACCCTCAGCCTAGCCTAGTCCATGAGTGTACTTTCCTGGGAATTTGGAGATGTGGGTTAAAACACTCCTGTGCTCAGCAGGATCAGAAACCCATGCCCCTGCTTCCTCAGCTAGTCCTCTAAGGACTAAGCTACTGGTCTCATCTCCCTTCTCCCACCTGTCAATCTGGGATTCCCAGACAGTACAGCCTACAAGGTTGAAGCCCAGGGGAGGGTTTCAGATCGTGACTCCTGCATTAACAAAAAACACCCAACTCAGGGCTGTAGGAATTGGTCACATAAGTCTGGGACAGAGGTTGGACTTCAGTAGTATTCCCTTTTTCTACACTTCCTTTTGGCTGCCATAGGTGTCTCAGGGGTATATGTTATAGCCATGTTAGTCAAAGAAATACAGACAAACAAAAGTCTTGGGTCAGAGGGGATATATTTTATTAGACCAACTAAATAGTAGCAGAAAACTATCTTGCAAAAAGAGATTTTTTTTTCCCTATGATTTATTTGGTTTGATAAAAGCTACCACCTCTGCCCCAAGAGTTTTGTGCGTCTCTGACATAGGTGTGCATTCATGCATCTTGAGGTTGTTGTGAATACCTTTTCCAAGAGCTTATGTTTCTCCATTCAAGGTGCAGGAGATGTTGGGTGCACGGATGTTGCCGTGATGCTCAGTATCACGGCAACTAGGTCATTTTGTTTTCATCTGGTCCCTAGGCCTATGTGACCTGCCCAAGCTCAAACACAACATTTGTGACGGACTTAAAGCCAGGATGCGCAAGTCTTAAAGATTTAACTATCCTTTACCCCAAGAATGAAGACAGAGGACAACTAATCAACTCAATACAAAGTATGAGAAAGCTGCCAATAGAAGAACTTGTATTGGGTGGTGCTTGGGTTTATTGCCCATCAGCAGTTATGACCATCAGCCTCTCCTTTGCCTCTGCAGCTCAAAACATATATACGGTCATTAGCACATCCCTCAATGTCTGCCCATGTATAAACTAATTTCTGGGTGCATTTAGCAACAGGTTAGAACTGGAAGAAAGTGTTTGTTGCATCAGACTCAAAAGCCCGAGTTCTGCAAGCTTTGAACTATCGTGCTGGCTACAGCCTTGTCTATACAAACTGGTTTCTATACACATCAATTGCAAAAAGAGCCTTTGTACATGAAAATGATTGTGCATGTCAAATGTATGCATGCGGAATTAGAAACCAGGATGATGAGAGCTGAAAATGTGGCTGGGCGTGGTTACAATTTGCAAATCCACTTTGCACTCATAAATTTTACGTTGCTATTTTTAAAGGTTGTTTATGCTCACACATTTTTTTTAATTGGAAGTTGACCAGATTGTGTATATTTTATGATGCCATCACTTTCCAGAGTATCATTCGCAGTTTCTCTTTTTCTTTACTATTTACAAAATTTAATGACTTTTCTCCTATAAAAGCTATAGTTATCTGCATTTAAAAAAAAAATACAATCAGTTGAGCTGTTTGAAAAATAGGAGGAAAAAAAACAAACCTTGCATGATAGTTTACCAATGAAAACCTAAATATTTTTTTTTAAAGGCCATGAGACAAACCTTTCCCCCCTCTAAGTTATTTGCAGAACAGTTTAAAGGACAAACCATGCTTTTTCTGCCCAGAATTAAAAGACTGTAGTAGGCAAGCTTGTTGGAAATTGTCCAGTGAACCCGACTTTCATCAAAAAATAATCCTGATTTAATCGAGGCACGATTCCAAAGGATTCTTGGACCTGGCTTGAATTCTTGGTGAGTCTGCCCAGAAACGGAGATGCTGGTAGGTCTGGGTCCTTGGCTCCCATGCAGAGGTGCCTGTTAGGTGTGCCCTTAATGGGGGGACACTGAAAGCCCCTGCAGCTGCTCCATAAAATCAGTATTTGTGGAGCAACTCCATTGCAATTTCATTGCTACTATTTAAAAAAACAACAACTCATCAACCTGTGTGGGTAGCTATAAGGTACAGGGAAGCTCTGGTTCTGTGAAAGTTTTTAAAAGAAAACTTTTGATCTCGTTTAGACCAAACACACAAACAAAAAATAATCTCACAAATTAGAATCGCTGCTTTTCATTCAGATCTATAACACGCCAGGTGTCTGGATTTGCAATCTTTACTTGGGTGAGCAGGCTTAGTCAGACGACGTGTCCTATTGAATGAAATGAAAAAGTACCACAGTGTGGAAGATCAGCTACATAAGATTTAGGCATTATTTAAGACCTCAAAATAGGGCTCAAAGATGCCATCAGTGGTGCATTGACCTTGGAGTGACTCTCCGCATCAGGCTGAGTTTGACCTGTAAGAACTTTTTTCTTCAAGAGGATAAACTGAATAAATTGGCTAAAATGGACTATCCATCTGAGTCCATGTAATCTGGCTCAGATGCCAAACAGATAAGTGCAGAATGGCTACATAGATACAATCAGATCAACATTCAAAAATAGTGGGATTTGTGTGCTGGAGGTTGCTGAGGACTGAGACTTTTCTATCATTCTCTGATTGTTTGCCACCATCCTACGTACGATAGAAAATGCGTTAATGCATTTTATAGATTATTTTTATGTTTTCAATTTCACCTACCCCCTTTTTAAAATAAAGTTAATGAAGCTTAGTGTTGGAGAAAGTTTTCAGCCAGGTTAACCTCTCTGGGGGAGGTGAAAGTCTTAGGAGAAGCAATTCAGTCCAGAGATTTGAACAGTACTGTGGAGAACAGCAAGTGGATATATGGACAAACTTCTTCACGGTTCGTGTGGTTAGCCTCTGGAATAGACTCCCAGCAGGTACCTACCTGGAGGTCTCCTAAAGGACTCTGGACGCACACCTTGCTGGTGTTATTTGATCCCAGCCGTCTTTCCTGCCCAGAGCAGGGGAGTTGTACCTATGATCTCACAAGGCCCCGTCCAGCCCTAAATAACTGTGAATCTGTAAAGTGCAAATTCAATTCCCAACTTTGCCACAGACTTCACGTCTGATCTAGGATTGGGTCACATATCTTCTTCATGCATCTCTTCCCTATCCGTGGGATGGAAATAGTCTAACTTCCTTATGTCACAAGGGTGTTGGAAGGTGCCCAGTTATCACTGCAATGGGACCGAAGGAGCATCCAGGATAGTAATAATCTGACTGACAGAAGGATGAAGTCTTCCATTTAGCTTCAGTCCCAGCAACACTGCAATTATTTCTTTACACATGCACACAGAAGCTCATTCATATACCATGGTCCTAATTTGTTTCACCAATTTGTAACGTTCAGATAGTAACTCTCTGGACAGTGCTACCATCAGCGTTGTAAAAGCACTAGCAAACCAGAATCCCTTGCTGTTAGCTCATATTCAGTAACCTGAGTTATGCCATCTCTTGTTGTGTATTTCTTATTATTTCAGTGCCACAGATCAACGTGTCTTTTTTATAACAACTGTCCCTCTGCCCAATTAACCTTTCTGCAAAGACTTTCTTTGTTAAGCTGCAATACTTAAAAAAAAAAAAAGAAGAAGAACCCAAAGGTAATTGTGCTCACCGCTGTACGCTGAATTATAATAGCCACTATTGAGAACAGGGCTTTGTACAACAGAGCCCACTCGATGACGATCTGATATAAAAATGAACTGAGGAGAATAGATTTACCAAGCAACAATATTGCTGAATGCACAATGCACTGCGCAAGGGGGAAAAAAATGATCATCTCAATAAAGAACAGCCCTGACCTGCTCAGGTGCATTATGTGGGGGGCCATGGACCCATTTTTATTCCCTAGTTTTAAAATACAATATTAAAAGGCATATACAAAGGAGTGTACACATTTTCGATGAGACTTTCATTTACATGAAAACTAGGAAGTTAATATACATGAGAGGACTTGCAGAGACGTCTGTTGTGCCAGCCGTGCTCACATTGGGACAAGGGACACAGAAAAGTGTGAGGTGACTGAACTAGACAGTCAAAGAGATGGAGTAAGTATAACCCCATCAATACCTGTGAATAGAGGATCCAACTCTCGACAGCTTCAAGTTTGGCTCAGGATCCTCAGGAACTCTTGTGCTATCATTTCCCATTCAGTCCTTGGTGGTTATCAGAATGGTGGCTTTTACATATGTGAATGCAAATGCCTAAGCACTAGGGAAAAAGGAGGATTTTGAAACGGCTCCTGATACATTCATATTTTTCTAAAAATTGCCCAGGGTTTTAGCCATCCAGTGCTCATGATAGCTGAAAATTCAGGACTCTATGAGAAAACACAAGGAGGAAATTGCAAAGGGTGACAAGAACCAAGCAAAAGGTGGACCCTCCATTGTCCATGTCCTTCACAGGCATCAAGGGTGAAAGGTAGGAGTAACATTTAGTTTTAAGGGCGACTGTGCCCAATCGGCAGGTTCCCCAGTGTAGCTGAGAGCCCTGAAAAAGCCATCCATGGACTCACAGATTGACTATTGGGAGTCATTGGTCATCAATAGATACCAAATATGCCTTTCTATTTTCTGGTGCTGCCATTCTCTAACTCTCAGAGGATACAATACAGTGACTCCTTAGCATTGCTGGAACCGCTGCGATTTTCTATTAATGCATTGATCTCCGTACTCTTTTGTACCCGGCAGGAACACATGGACAGAGTCTGGAGGATTTTCCAACTCAGAGCCCCATGCTGCTGTCCTTATTAACATGTACCATTAGCTCAATGTGCCTGGAGTCTCATTATAAACCTAGGACTGTTTGTACTGTCTGGGAGGTGGTACTTAGTTGCTGAAGTTCACCTTTGTGCAAAAGGCATGTGCAAAGACTATATACTTTATTTCAAGGGGAGGTAGACACAGTGAAGTGCTGCTGAGGATCTACGCTATGGCATAGAGACTGTGTCTTATTTTGGAGACCTACATGGTGCATAAATCTGTACTAAATCGCTGCAAAGTGGCTAATGGTGGTAATATTAGGCCTTTATGTTAGAAAATTAAGGCAGGTCAAAATTCATCATTACAAACCTTGAAAATATCCCTTCTTCACTTTCTGATAATCGAATAGATTAAAAGAACCTATCAATTGGGTGGAAACATTTTTTTGTACAGCAGTTTATAGTCAGGTAGGGCAGTGCATAATGAAATACTCCCAAATAAAGAGTGGACAAAAGTACATCCCTATTAAAGGCATAGATTTATTGACCTATTGATGTTTCTAAAAGGTCTCCGCTCTACAACTAGGCTATATGTAAATAAGAACAATTGAAAGCAAAGGACAAATTCACAGGAAGCCCTGAAACTTAATGAATCATTCAGGCTTTCCATAATGCCAGATTATTTTAACCTGTGTTTGTCTGTAATCCTGTGATAAAAGAAATCTGTTTCTATTGAAACAATTGATACCAAAATTAAAAGACTGAATCTTGCTACTCCTTGCTGACACATTTTTTAAATCCATGTTTTTGTGAAAGGACAGAAATATAAGAATTTATGGCAACAATTTTTAAAGAACTTAGAATAAAGGAATATCTGAACATTTTATTAAATCAAAATGGAATATTAAACGTATCTATATTCATTTCTTTAAAATATACATTCCATTGTTCCTCGTTATTAAATTTCTTTTATTCATTGATTTTCATAAATTCTGGTTCTTTCCTACAAAATAAACACTGTTCTTTATAGCCCATCTTGCAGGAATAAAACAATGTGATAAGAATATTTTTTTAATGATTTTTTGATCTACATGCAGGGCTACAGCACTGGGGAGGAAAAAATAATATGGTTTTAACACTAAATTAAATCAGCTGTGGAACTCACGGCTACAAGATGCAATGGAAACTAGGAGATTAGTAAACTTCAGAACAGGCTGAGAAATTATATACATAATGAGAACATCTAGATCAGTTTAGCTAGAACTTAAAAAAAAATCCCTGTATTTTTAAACAATAATTATGTGAGGAATA
This sequence comes from Alligator sinensis, assembly GCF_000455745.1. Taxonomy (NCBI): domain Eukaryota; kingdom Metazoa; phylum Chordata; order Crocodylia; family Alligatoridae; genus Alligator; species Alligator sinensis. The sequence continues at coordinate 1,802,032 of NW_005842036.1, read as the reverse complement.
AGCTAATCACTCAGGGCCTGCTACGTTACATACATTAAGGAATTAAGTGGTTAATCACACAAGAAAATTAGACTAGCCACGCATACAAAGTAATTATCGCACCATTAAAAATAACTATCCAGCTGTAAAAAGATCCAACCAGCTAGAAAGTTAGTGCTTAAAAATGTATACCAGGTCTATAGCTGGTTTCTACTCAGTTTTTATATGAATATGTGGCAGGGCCCTAAATAACGGAGATAGGAAGAAACATATCTTCTAGGCTTGTTATTCTGGCACTGATTACTATGGCATTTCCCACAATTCCTCTGAAGGAATTGACCATTATCGGAGATGTGATACAGGATTACAACAACCAATAGTCCAATATAGAGTAATATGGGGGGGAAGGGGGGAGAGCACATATTGGTTTGTATATATGTATACTTTTATAATAAAACATATTTTTCTGTTTTCTTCAGGTTCAAATTATTTGACAGAAAATAATAAGATAGACTTGGAAATGCAAATCAGCAGATGGATAACGCTTTTCAGACCCTAAAGATACATTTCACGCAGATTATACAGTGGTTTAAAAAAGTTTCTTACAGTTGGAAAGATTCTACCACTTGGAGAAGTGGTATCTGTCCTAATAATGGAAATGTTAGCAAAAAAAGGAGAAAGTTTTATGTTGTAACCACTGTAGATAGGTAATGATTTCTTGGTCATATACCAGTTATTTGAGAAAAGACTGATAATTTGGGAAAAGCAACTTGAACGTAACATATTTGGGGAGGTACAATTTATCCTGGTGTTTCACTTACGGTTTCTTTCTAACGTCTTGTTTCCACAAAATAAAATTTGCAGTACTCCCAGGTGACAAAAGACAAAGTTGTCTGATCATTTAACTTCTCAGTGTAGCCCAAGAGAAAATAGAGAAAGAGTGGAAAGAAAATGGTAAAAGACGGGATACTAAGTTATTATCAAAGTTGTAAGCACGGATGTGCAAACCGTTTTGAACGAAGGGAAGATCAACCTCAACCTTTGCTCACCATTCAGATGGAAACGTTTATGAGATTTATAAATAATGGCTTAATTGTGTGTGTGTTTGTGTGCACGCATGCACACTGTTGTTCAGACGCAACTATATATATTATATTTTTTCATAATCTATTGACATTTTGGAGACCTCTCACCTGCTTAACATTGGGTGTGTCTACACATTCATTAATGTGCTTTTGGTAATGTGGATTAAATTTTGTACCTCCATTGTGAGATACTAGAAAAAAAGTGCATTAGTCTATTTTAATGCTCATTAGTGAAAGAGCACTGTTTTTGTGACACTTTAATGCATATTAAAATAGGCTAATACATTAAAGTGCACGTGTTGACATGCCCAATCAGGCACTGGCTTATATGTTGAGTATTAAGTGAGCTAACAGCTGACTTTGAAGAAGTCTCTTTAGCATTTCTAGAGTTATCATGTCTTTACAAAATATTCTTGAAATGTCCTGACCCAACCGAAACCAAAAAACTGCTGAAAAGCATGTGAGAACATATGTTTATGAGGTTACCTGTCCAATTGTTGAACCTAAGACCCCATTTCACACTAAACTCTGAACTTCTGAACCCATACTAGTTTTCCAGCTCATCTGTTCTGCAGAGATCTGCAATTCTATATTTATGATCCTATATTTGCATAAATGCCGCAATTCATTAACTGACATTTAAAAAAAAAAATCCTTCTTATGCTTTTATTAGAAAAAAGGCTGTCAACTAACATTTTCTGGAGGATGAACCGTTTCTTTATTCTTTGTGCAGAACTTAGTTTGTGAATACCGTTCCTAATAGCTACTGTAATACAATGAATCACACAAAGGTATCTACATAATGTCTGACTTCTTGATTAGAAAGAACTTTTAAATGGCTTCTACAGGTAGTAGGGTACCAAGATAATATGCCCCTTTAAGAAACAGCAGGCCTGGGGCCAACTAGTCCTATATAATTATCAGAGCTGGGTATGGAGGGGTTGGGTGATTGCTAGAAGGAACACCGAGCATACAGCCGAACAGCACAGCTCATGATATAAGGTGATTCTTGTGGATGACTCTGAAGCAGGGGATGAAACGTGTGAAAAGGGGAAAGGATAAGGGACCCCAGCAGCATGGTTTGGCTTTGGGATGGTCTGGGGAATAAGTCTGTGTTACCTTGTGAGTTTTATATTTGAAGAATGAAGTGGTGTCCTGAAGGAAAGCACCTCCTGGGCATGGTGTGCGACCTTCCTGAAAAAGGCCAACAGATGGATTCTGCTGTGCAAAATTACAACTTGTACTTACTACTATGTAAGCTAACTTTGTACCCAAATCTTGCAGTCTATAGGGCTAGTACAGCTGTTCCCAGCACACGTAGATCAGTGCAAATGGATTCACATCTCACCATCTTTAGCTTAAATGACTACATATCAGTTTGCAATGGAGAGCAGTTCTCAGCACAAGTCTAGAGCAAGGCTTGAACTCTTGCCTCTGGAGCTGCCACCACCTTCCTGCTGTAAGTAATACCATCACTAAAGGATGGACTACTCCATGCGTGCATCTAGACATGCTGCTATGGCGACATTGTTACTGTGCCATCTTTTAGTACTTCTTTTTGGAAGTACTAAAAGTTGGCGCAGTAACTGCTCATACTGCACCATGCACATTGTGCACGGTCATTTTTAGCCCCTACGTTGCGGTAGCGGTGTGCTATATCGAGGAGCACGCTACTACAGCAACATAGCTGCTGGTCAGGTGTAGATGCCCGAGGATGCTACGTTGCTGTTGTGCGTTGCTACGGCGATGTAGCATCACATGCAGATGCATCCTATGTGAACTAAGGTACCAGAGTCTGGCCTGAGGGATCAAAAAAGGGAATGGCTTTCTTAAGGATCACAGCTGCACAGTTTTATTATGCAGCTCATGTGCCCCAAATCTGTGTTTACATGATAGAAGAGAATTGCGCTGAAGGTAATAGATTTTGCCTTTTAAAAGAATTTGCATTATAAAAAATGTATTTAAGTGGAAATAGATCTAACATAATACAGATTTTAAAAAGCTGCCTCAAAATGTATTTACCTGGCAGAACAGCTGTTCTGGTCTCTTGAGTAAATAATTAAATGTTTTAAAGAAACTGCACATATACATATTTACCTGATAGACTGGAACAAATAGAGCCTATATTTTTTAACCTGCTTGGAATAGGTAACAATTATTTCTGCAAGGACACATTGCCAATATGGTCTTCATCATTTTATAAACTTATCTTGAGAGACAGCCCTTGAAACTAGAGCTAATTGACATTTTTTTTTTATGCTCTCCCCTTGACACACACACACTTTTTAGTTGATTGAAACCAAAAGCTGTCATAGGAGATGACTATTTACCCCTGTAAGTGTTTACCATTTTAAATTAATAAAATGTGTTATTTGGATGTTTTTTTAAAAGAACATTGTGGTTAAAGGCTTGAAAAGAAATGATGGAGAGAATTTGTCTTTTACATTTATTTGAATAAGAAAGATCAAAACCCAAACAAAAAGTCCTGGTTCATGAGAGAGAGCGAGAGAGATTGAATTTCCATCCTGTTTTAGCTTATGGGAACAAAACAGAGATCTTGACATTTTTTGGTTGGATGGTAAAATCTTTTCCTGGCTCACCTTGACTTGCAATAAAAGTTGTCTGTGAATGACTGGAATGGGTGGCAGTAGCTTTATTACATATATACCAATATCTCCAAACCTGGAGTGCAATAGCATCATCTGCACGTGTATCAAGCACGCGTCTTCTGCTTAACTGCAGGACTCTTGAAAGAAAAGTCTTCTGGTGCCAGAACATTTCTTATTCCCTATGGCTACCTTCCTCCTTCCTTTTTTCTTCCAATGTGTTTTAAAATTCAATACTTCATCTGAATTTGAACAAAAAAAAAATTATCATCCATCTTTTGAAAACCAGGAAAAGAAAAACAGCAAAGAATAATTTCTCCCAAATAGGAATAAGTCAGTGTTAAGTTCTATGTGTACCATTGTAAGATATATAGATATAGATACAGATATATAGATATAGATATATAGGCCCAGCTATCTCTTTAGAGGCGGAACAAGACTTCTCTAATATATAAGCTAAGCAAGGTACATAGGGTTCTGCATCCTTCCTTTTCTAATGGCAAGCCATGGCTCAATATGGGAAACATGGTAATGTCATACCTACCTTCCCTACCCGCAGGTGTGAAAGAGTGCTACACATATTGCTTAATGCTGATTGATTCCTGTTTGGGAGACATTTTTCTTTGCTGTTTTGCTTTTCTGGGTTTTCAGAAGATGGGTGATAATTTCTTTTTCAAATGTGGAAGACGTTTTGAATTTTAAAACACGCTGAAAGAAAAAGAAAAGCCATATTGCTCCCTCCTCTCCTGACTGTTTGTGTGCTCTAACGCATGCCAAGAATCAAGTTCAAGGAGACACAAAAACCCCAGTTCAAACAGTCCTTCATTAAGCTGAATAAAGCCTTCCACCTGACTTTGACACAGGCTTGTTTATCCAGCTGGTGAACTAGGACGTATCATGACAAGAGTAGCAATTACAGGCAAATCCCCAAACACCACTATAACCCTCATGGTATTTACTATTTGTGAAGCCAGTTGGTTTCCTGCTGCACTGACGTACACCATGCAAAAGGTCCGCTTCCAGCAGTGCTGGCAGGACATGGATGGTCCCCCAGCCTGCTCTGCTTGGAGCGGGGTTTTGTCTCCTATGGTCATCCCTCGGTGCCCATTATTTTAAGCACCAATATACAAATCATTAGAGAAATCACGTAGAAAGATTTTTTGGAAGCAGCAATAAACCATTATTTTAAGCACCAATATACAAATCATTAGACAAATCAGGTAGACGAACGAGTCAAGCAACATTGTTAGACATCTCTGTGCAAAACTGTTGCACAACCAGGTATCTCACCACAGTAAAATGGGGACATACCAAGGGCAGAGTCTGGCCCAATACAAAACCAAGGATCATAAATGAGCGCTAGGAACTGGAACGCGGAAAGCAGTGTCCAGACTCAAAGAGAAAAGACCGTGCAACAAGAGACCTGTTTCTTCAGTTTATCAGGACAATTTGGGTGAGCCTTGAGAGAGAAGAGGTGGGGAAATTCCCTGATGTGATACAGAGCAGAGACAGACGGACACAGGGGATCCAACCCCAAGACTAACTGTAGTAAAGTCTATTAGAATACATGTCAGATTCATTTTTGCATGGCTTCTCAGGACAGGTATCTGTAGGGTGATGTATGCAAGGTATGGCTTGATACATATGATTATGAACAAGCTGTGATAAAACATGCAGTGAAATATGAATAAGCTACTGGTCTGTTGTACTCATGAACCTTTAACACAGGCTTGCAGGGGGTGCATGCTTTTTTTTTTATCATGAACTCCAAAAGGGACATCTGCCTTGAATTATGCCACCAGATCCCACCTTGACCTTTTGAAATAGCAAACCATACATTTTCGATCACAGGCAGGGGACACGTATTGAGTAAACAATAGCCCGGGGTCTTCTCAACCTCACTGCATGTTTCAGCTCTATGGATGTCTAGGCTACTTGAACTTATGGAGCTAAGATGTGCTGATTGAGGACTATAGCTACAAGTAACATTCAATTCAACTAAATGCTTTAAAACAGAGGTTATCCCTTAATTAATCAATCCGTTTTGCACCATTAACCAAAACCACTTCCGTCTATTGTCTTCATATGTAACAATAGAAGAAGGACTTGAACCAAGATCTAGAATTGTGCAAGGGTGGCCTTCAACTACGGGGGTCTTCTGCCTTGTGTGGGAAAGGACTGACGTGACTTAGGCACATATCTCCGGGATTTACAGTTCATGGCTGTGGATCCCAACTGGAGAGAGCTGCTTACCCCAAGCCAGAGATAGGCACCTACGCCCCTGAAAGGTCCTAGCATTTTCCACCTGCTAGCTAAAATGGCTCTCTGCTACATCTTCATCTTTTAGAGATCCCATGCATTGCATCAGGAGCTGATGCAGCTAACTCAGGGTGGGATTATTTTAGGTGGCAGGAACGGTGAGCGTGAGGCTATACAAAACTGAGCCTGGATCTAGCTTTTATGGATCTAACTCAGAAAGCCTAGATGTTTCAGTTCCCCCACTGAAAATGGTGATGTAGCCGTCCCACAGCAGTATTGAAAGGCTGAATATATTATAATCTGTGATGCCCAGGTGCTCCAGTGACGGGGGCTACAGCAGAAACATAGACGGTGATTATTCAGAACACAGACACGATTGATACAATTCCAATCTCCGTTACCCTATTTTAAATTAAGACCAGACTTCTGAAGTTTCCCTGGGATATTTATGATGTAAGCAAGAAGAGAATCAGGCCTGGCCTCCTTCTCTTAATCTTTTTCAAGGGATTGTGTTGCAGTTGTTTTTCAAACTGTTGCAAAGTCAAGGAGGAATGGCTGTTGCACTTGATGATACATAATCACATTAATACTTTATTGCCGTATTTGTCAATATATTAGTGCAATATTTTATTGTATACATTATTAACTGTTGCTGTTAAATGTTTTATGCTAGTCTTTTACATTTTTTATTTCGATTGTGATAAATTTTGATTCCAGAGACCTTTTTTTCCTTTGGAACAAGAAGAAGCGATAACATTATATTAAGAGAGACTTATGAGGTCTACACCAAGTCTAGTAAACAAGAAAACTGGCATTTTTCTTCTTCTTAATCTTTTCATTTTTCCTCCTTTTTTGTTCCATTCTTTGCTCTGAAGCTGCAGGGTTTATGACTTTAAAATCCAGACTGGTGAAAGCCGATAATTCTTTGCTTTTTTTCCAGTATCTATATGAAACATCTGTAAGTCCTAAGTAACATGCAGGAATTGGTTCAAGAAGTATCTATGGTATATTTGAATCAGTATGTAATAATGCCCACAATATAAGTTCAGTATCCCCAGGAGAGGAAAAATAAAGCACACTAAACCTAGGATGGGAAGACTAAGCTATCGGAAGTATAAGTACAGAAAAAAAAAGGAAGACGCTAAAGTCAAAAGCCAGGAAATAAAGGGAAAATTTTTCAAAGGTGCCAATGGCACGTAGATCCATGCCTCTCATTGAACTGTAATAGGAGTCGTATGCTTCAGTGCTGTTTGTGCCTTTAAAAAATATCCTCTGAAGATCCTTAGTCTCCTTTTCAGGTGTTTAAACATACTATAACCATATCAAAGTCACAGAAGCCATGCAAACCTCTCACAATAAAGGGAAAGAAGATGGGTAAGCTTAAAGGGCTACTTTCTAAAGGTCATTCAAGGCAAACAAGCAAGCTTCAGAAATGTAAATCTGAGCCTACAGAAGCTGCAGAAAGACATATCAAGTGCTTAGGCAAGATGCTGACTCACTCCATGTGGGTCAGAACAAGGATGCTGTAGGACGGCTTACTTCTCCTCCCCCCGAACACCCCTCCTCCATCACACACACACACACACACACACACACACACACACACACACACACGAAAAAGGGGGGAAAAAAAACAACCCAAAACAGACAGCACAAGCTGGTGACGATCTTGCCAGCTCCTTGATGGCAGAGTCACACCTATTTTGGGAGCTGATGAGTCTGGCAGCAAGTTCCCATTGGACACTTCCCAAGACGACAAAAAAGTTTCCTTCTTCACCATCTGGAGCTGACTGTGTGGAAACTGAACAATGTTGCTGAGTGAAGAAAAGTTTTGTTCTGTGTAGCCCTGGTTTTGGCTGGGTTTTTTTGTTTTTTGGGTGTTTTTTTGGAGCAGGGCAGCCTGGGTTCTGTTTCTGTTGCTGATACTAAGGTCTAAGTAAATGTAGCAATGTAGACAACAGAGCTGATTAAGGAGGCAATTAAGGTGGCTATTGTTTCATCAGTCAATTATTCATGCACTACATATTTTAACAAATCCATATTATTGTTATCACACTAAAGTCCCCAACTGAGTATTGGGCCTTATTGTGCTAGGCACTATACATGAACATATGAAAGGTTAGCCGTTGCTTTGCTTGAACTGAGATCCACAGAAGTACTGACATGTCTATCTCCTGTTTCCTATTTCATTTCAAGGGGAGGTAGGCATCTACAGTACAGTTAGGTACTGTTGATGTTGGCTTTGCGTAGGCAACCGTCGATCCTCTGGACCATCGTGTACATGCAAAAGGTCTAGCCAGGTCAGGTGCCTGATGAATCAGCTTGTACCGAGCCCTGCGACCACCACACTAGGACCTTTGACATGTACACTTAGGCAGAAGTATGGTGGAGTGGAGGCTGTCCAAGACCGACCATCTCCCCATTGGACCATTGAGACAAAATCCAAAGGCCAGGCCAAGTCCAGATGTTCAGTGCCTCAATGGTTATAGCTTCTGCCAAAGAGCAACAGGTAAGAACTGCTGTTGACTTCCTAATGTCTCAGCAAGGGCACATTTCTGTCAACATGATGTCCCTTAGCTTTTCTCCAACCAAGGAGTACCCAGAAGGCAGTGCGGGCTACCGTTTTGAGGCACCTTAGTATCTCCTTACTCTGAAGGTTGCAGCATTGTGGTATTTTATAGAAGCTACCCCACCATGAGTAGCCCCGCCATGCTGCCATCAGAAGCAGTGTACCGTCTAAAGAGATAAACCAGAATAAGAAAGTATGATTGCTTCCATTTTACAAATGGAAAGTAAGATGCACAGACGCTGATTTGCCAAGGGCACAGGTGAACCCAGGTGTCCAAGTCTCAATCATGACATTAGCCACCAAGCTCTTTTCCTTCCTCTCTGTTGCCTTCTGCCATATTTTTTCAGCATACAATTCAGGGCCGGGGGGATTGCCTCATGCTCCTGAGCTGATCTCTCCTCTGCAGATCCCTTCCCTTTTGTGGCAAAGGGAGGAGAAGGCCATTAATTAAGGATAAAAAAATTAAATTAACAGAATCCATAAATATGGTATGTCCAGCAATTTGTAACTAGAAACTGAGATCAATACAACACAAATGGGAAAACAGTATTAAAGGGGAAAAAAGAGAAGATGGTTCTGATGCCAGTCTGATATTAAGAAGCTCCTTAGAAATATCCACACCCATCTGTATTGTTTTTTTTTCCTCTCTCTTTCTCCCGTTTTTTTTGCTTTAAAGATAGAACTTATCATTTCCCCTTTCACCTTTACCAGCACCCTCCCTGCTTTCAATAAGGAGTTAAGCTGTGTTGTGCCCTTGTAAACCCCTAACCTTTGAAAGCTGTTCTGGAATTTGTTTCTCATCTCTATTTTTTTTATTATTATTATTTAAGGATCATAAAGTGGAAGTCAGGTTGCTGCATTTTCTGAGACAGATGAAGCAAAGTGCTCCACTGGGAGTATTCAGCCCTAGTGCCTTGCTGTATTACGGCATATGGAGTTGCGTCTCCAGGCGCTGACATTAGCACTCCTGCTTCAGGTAACTCATTTAGCTTTGGTGTCATTTTACAATAAATATACCATCCACCGACACAAATTAGACAGCTATTGAGATTAATTTTGAGGCACTATCGGCAACATCTTAAATCAAAAATCATTCTTTATTAGCATGCTCAGCTGTACAGTGTTCTCTTCTCCCCCTCCCCTCCCCCCCCCCCCCCCCCCCCCATTTTGTGGTATCTTCTGAGATTTCCAAAGTTAGGTCCAAGTCATGGCTACCTCTACACTGGTGTGCAGAAGCACTGCTAGAGAATGCATTGAGCTAGCTGTAGGGGGTCAGCCACAGTTCTCTTTCTTTCAGACTCTAGGA
>NW_005842036.1:1773592-1792160 GCF_000455745.1 Alligator sinensis | reverse complement strand
CCCTGCCAGAAGAAGAAATGAGCCCCCATGGTTGACACAGCGCATCAAGTGTTTTATAATAGTCTAATTGTAGCTAATGGTTTGTGCAGCTAATTAAGGCCCTATGAATTACAGTAATCAGTCAGCCTCATCTTCTAAACCAGATAGTTCTATTCAAGCGTTCCTTTAGTAAGAAGCACAAAAAAAAAAAAGCAAAGGGGGGAAGTATAATGATCTCCTAGACTCATTAGTGCACAAAGAAATTAATAGAACTGATTCTTTTCCCCCTTCCTTATTAGTTATTACAAAAATATTTACTTAAAGGAACATGGGTTCTGGCTGTATGGGCTGCAGTAGTGGAGGACAGACTATTGGATTTTTTTTTTCCTCCTTTAGAATAAAATTTTTATCGACAGAAGAATGTATCCATTTGGGCAGAACGCCGGGGATAAATCCTGATTTGGATTACGGCGTGGTTTAGGAGGAGAGATTAAATAGTGAAATAGGTGTAGTTTAGCTTAGTTGCTCCATAACCGAAGGGAAGGGGAGGATTATGGCTTAGGAGGATTTGAAGGGTATAAATGCCAAGCGGGGGTTTTAGGAGTGTAGGAGGCCCTTTTTCTGTGAGTTGTTCTGCTTAAATGGGCACAGGTTATGAAAGGCTCTTAAATGGCCTCATTACCGTAGTGGCTGCATGGTACGCAAATGCGATCACCTCTCTTGTACAAAGCGGCAATTCCAGCAAAAGATCATACTCAGGCAGGGATTTAGGTACCTACTTGACACTTGAGGTGCCCATGTCCACAATGCAGAACCTCAAAATACCTCTTAGAGAGGCCTAAATTACCTGTGGCCCCATGTTTCCACCACTAAAATTCCCTAGTAGACCAAATGCCCGTTGCCAGTCAATGCAATGGCATCTAAGTCCTGCAGTGCCTAACCTCCAGTAGGATTCACAGAGGTCTTCCTCTGTGTCTTGCTTGCAGAGCCCATTGCGGGAGGCATTCGGGGAACATCCCTACTGGGTTAGGACCCAAGCAAAACACTACATGACAGACAAGATGGTAACGGTGCCTCCCTCCTATTTTACGGCTTGCTCACCTGGAACATGGAAGACCCAGGTTCCAGTCCCTGCTCGAAGGAGGAATGGGAGGGCACATCTCCCACGAGAGACTTCACTGGCTCTCAATTTCTCTTGTTGATACTGTTCCACTTTGCATGAAATGATTCATATTAATTGAAGCAGGGACTGGAACCTGGGTCTCCCAGGTGAATGCTATAATCTTCAGGCTATAGAGTCATTCTCACTTCTGCTTCAGCCCAATGAATATGTAAGTATTTCATACTAAATGAAACAGTATCAGCTGGAGACACGGAAAGAAAACCAGCCCAGAATATACCACTGTTTTGTCTTGAGAAGGAGAAGATGTCATGTTCACATCCCGGCTCCATACCATTTAGAAAAGAGATTTGAATGGCATGCCAGGGGTGGGATATAACCCCTCAGTTGGAAAGTGTACGTGCCATGTGTCCTGGTGGTGTTTTTGCATAAGAAAATACAGGTCTATTCTAGATGCCTAATTCAAAGACAGGGTTCATGGTTGTGAGCCCCAAGCACAGAATGGTATCTCTCTATAACATCCAGGGATTTTCTACTTCATAGCCGAGGCAGCTCCCTTCTTCATGTGCTGGGCTTTGTGGTTACATTCATATCAGCACCAAACCCTTACTATGCCTAAACATCTCACACAGGGCTCTGGCTCCCATGGGGTAACGGGGTACCTGAGCTATGTGTTGCAAGGCTAACCCTTATGGCCAGGTACAGACATTACACTTTCACCAGTGTAAGTGATTGGAAACTGGTCTATACCTATAACAGAATAGTAGTTTGGCACACATAGGGTGTGTCTACATGTGCATTTAAGCACAACTAAATTTAATGTGCATTAAGATAATGTGCATATGTGTAATGCATATTAAGAGTGCCTGCAATTCACATTAACTTAGGCAAATACATATTAATGTGTCTTGTGTAGACATGGCCATAGACTGGTTTAAAAATGGCAGAACCAGGTCTCAGATTTGCCCCTCCCCCCTACCAAAGTGCGAACGTGTGTTCTGTTAGCTACTGATGAACTAAACTACTCCACTTACGGCAAACCATGTAACTTAGATCGATCCTGTCTCGGGCTGTTTGCATGTCTGTACCTAGCCAAAGTGTCCTTTATAGATCTCTGTCAAACTGACCAATTCAGCATTACACATGAGTCCCTACCAGTGCAGGGTCTCACCTCTGTGTAATGTCCTAACCCACAGATAAGTCTTCCTGTAGCATACTCACATGGAGCGTGCTGGACGTCAGCTACTTATGAGCAATACAACTGTCTCAAATTCAGACTGATAAACCCTTTATACCACATAATGGCATCAGTTTGAAAACTGCCGAGAGGCCAGTGTTTGTGAAACCCATAGATAGTATCAGCCATTGGAGTTATGAGAATCTTTTTTTTTCCCCCAATGGAACATGATGAAAAACATAATTTAATTAGTTGGTGGGGGGGGGGGACCCATATGTTCTTATCGAATTGATTCTAACCTTCTATTTTATTCTCCTCTTTGTTTTACAAAAGTTTGGTATTTGTAGAATTGTTCTTAGAAAAGTTCTTGTGCCAAATAGATTAGTGGAGAGAAATCTTGCAGTTTTATCCCTTTTATTAGATGGCCACAAGGCCTCAACTCCAGCCATTATACACTTCTAAACCAAAGTCCACTCTTAACATGTTGCCCGATTATTGCAAGAGCAAAGCTCTGCTAATATTCATGAATAATAACTGTCATGCTCGTAAAGTATTAAGTTTCCCTATCCTGAATGAGATGTAGTGCGGCTATAACACTGGTTCAGCAAAGCAAGGGAACCCTTCACATGCTTAAAACTAAGCGTATGCTTAAGTGCTGGTTCAGAGCCTGCTGCAATTTCCATTTATGAAACTCAGTTTGCCCCAGTGTTGCCCCATAGATAGTCAAGACTCTGGATTCAGTGAGCAAAGACTAAGCTGGGTAGTACTGGTGTTATGAGGTGCACAATAGGAATGAGTATTCAATAGCATGACATGCATTTAATTTCTTTTCCCTCTAAATGCAAAATTGAATTTATTTCCAGAACCTAGGACTTGTGTAGTAGGCTTAGCTGAATTTTGGATGATACAACTCAAATGACACGTGTTGATTTTTGGATTCACTTTTTATTTTTTTAGAAGCCAAACTGAGTAACTTGTATCAGCACACCCTTTAAATCGATATTAGTGCGTATGATTCTCTGATATTTTGCAGCTTGTGTTGCCTTTTTCACCTGGGCAAAACAGGTACAAATTGGTGTCAAGAACCTAATTTTGCTCCCATTCTACTTTTCACTCACTAGGCATGTCTACACTTGCACTTTACTGCACAGTAGATGAACATACTGTGCAGTAAAGTGTCACCATCTACATGTGCACAGCAATTACGCCAATGTAGACTAATTTATCGCACCATTGGATAATCCTGCCATACACAAGTACTATCCAGTGGTGGAGTAAATTACTATACTTAAATGCAGATGTTGACTGTGACTTCTGGATTAGTTTACCCTGGCTCAAATTACGCTAGAGTTTATTCAGTTGCATTCATTGCATGTGCAGAAGCACCCACTTTGTGCTTGCTTTTTGTGCAGACACAATTAAGAACAAAGCAGCACAGAATCTGTCCCAAGAAAACACCAATTCTGTGAGGATATGCCAGTACTACATGATGGCTACATTTGAAACTCAGATTACGCACAATTTTTTGAAGGAAAAATAGACATGAAATATGCCTCTGCCAATGCTCTCCCCTTCACCACCCTTGTCAAGAAATTGCATTTGGAATGAAAACCCTTCTTTTGGCTTACTCAACTATTAAACCAACATTTCACCATTGTTACCGCAGCAGCTTGGATTTTCAGGGTTCAATGGTTTCACCTCTTTTCCATGGGTAAAATGTTCCTTTGTTTCCCTCTTTATTTGCAATGCAGTGGGCACATCTACACGTGCACAGTAGACTGTTTTACTGTGCATTAGAGTATCACAACAAAAACTGCTACTACACTAATGAGCAGTAAAATTAGGCACATGAAGCATCACTAAAAAGTGTGCGCTTTTGCTACTGTGCATGAGGGCAGCTGAATGCATATTTAGTTATTACCTCGTATTAGAGGTACTAAATCTAATGCACAGTAGAAAAGCACATTCATGAACACATAGATATGCCCAGTGGGATCAAAATGAGGCCCCGTTATATTCTCTCTCTAAGAAGGGTGGAGGTTTAGATATACTCCTGCGTCTAATGTTTCCTATCGGCTAGGCCTAAGCACATCCAGGCTTTCTGACTCACCCCGTGGAGGTGCCCACCTCTTCCTGTTTTGTGTATAAATCACTCAGGTGCTTAAGCTTGGGAAAATCAAATGATTCTGACTCAAGCCCAGTCAAAATGTATCCCTCCAAGGGGCACGGCACTTAGACTTTTAGACATTGTGACACCTAAATGTAGATAAATGTAGCATTCCCCTAACTCTGGCTCCTAATTCCTCATCATTTTATACTGGTCAGCTCCTTGGCAAGGTTTGTTGTTTTGTTTTTTGGTGGGGTGGGATGATATCTTTTATGGGTTACATGGTCATTTGGGGCAGCTCCTGGAGGTCTTAACCCCAGGTTGTCCACACATTAACACCTGAAACTAGTTTTAAGCACTTGTTATATGACTCAAAGTTGTGCCATCCCAGGGAAGAATTATCTCTGATCCTACTATCCAGCTTGTGTTGCACTAAGGTATAACTGCTGTAGGCTACACGTTGGTGTACACACACCCCACCTGTCCGCACTGTCCCAGATCAGGCCCACTGTCACCCTGTCCTCCCCAGCACCCTACACATTGCCCCCCCACCCCTTCCCACTCATTGCCCCCTGTCCCACTTTCCTTCCCTTCTTACTTGTGGTTTCCCATGCTGTCTGTCCTGGAGGAACAGGCAGGGAAGGATTAAACTGACCCCACCATGGCTGCTCTCTGGTCCAGAAGAACAGCACCCCTGCAGTGCAGCCAAAAAAGCAGGTTAACCCTTTCCTGCTTGCTCCACTGGGACAGACAGTGCAGGCAGCCACAAGTAAGCAATGCCCAGGGGTTGGGGAAGATAGGAGGCAAGCAGGCCAGATTAATGCATAGGCAAACTAGGCACATGTGTAGGGCCCTGATCTGCAGGGAGGCCTGGTCCTTCCCTCCACTGCAGCGGTGCAAATGGGCCCATCCACCCTTCCCTTTCCTTCCCTTCCCTTCCCTTCCACTGGCCTTGCTGTCATGGTGGCTGCTTCTTGCGGGTGCTCAAAGCCCCACTCCCCATGGGCGGCAGCCCCAGGGTGGGGATGGGGATCTTGACTGGCTTGGAGCCCATGAGTTTGTGTGCCTAGGGCCCATTAAAGGGTTAATCTGGCCCCGGAGGCAGGGGTAAACCCAGAGGGGGAAAGGGAGAAATGGGGGAGCCCTAGGGTCGGGGGGGGGGGGCACCCAAAATGGAAAAGTAGGGGTGGGGCATTCAAACATTTCAGTCTTCCAGGCCCCTGCTGGCCTGAAGTGTGGCTGCTCCAAGCTCAAGCTAGCACTAACACCCACAATACTTGTGTGGCTCAGATTGTAAGGTGTAACACGCCAAGTTTTCAAATGCGAAACAAAAGAGCAGTGACACAACATATCACAATACTGTAAGAGTAGCTCACTAGAAACCAGCATAGAGTTATCCTGGGAAAAAATCAGGGGTAAAACAACATAGGTGTGGGTGTTGTGTGTCGGGGAGTTGTTTGCCCAATGCAAACAAGTGATTATAGGTTCCCTTGCCCCCAGGTGGGGACACACTGCAATAGCCCCTTCTGCAGCAGCTACCCAGACGGACCTGGCTCTCTATACGCCCGACACCCATAGAACTCGCCTATGTGACCTTTAACGTGGGAGACAAATATCAAACACCTGGGCTCTGCAACACTGATAAATGCAGTATCTGTGTCTGGTTTTGGATTTGGGATTTTGATATTTATAGAGAAAAAAAATGGCTATAGTTATTCTTACTCTTATTACTTCTAAAATAAATAAACCTGGGCTCCTTGGTCTTATCCAGTTCTGTAAATCCGCAGTTCTGTAAATCCATTCTGTAAATCCAGTTCTGTAAATCCATTTACCTGCATGGCTTGTTTCCCACTGTTTTTTCTTTATTAATTTGGTCTGAGTTTCAGTCCATCTCACATTTCCACTTAATCCTCTGAGTTGTTAGCTTGCATGCAATAAAGAAGCAACCTTCTTCTTCAGCAAGGTACCAGAAAATGCATTTCAATAGTAAATAAGGGAGTCTTATAGATTCTTGGATGTTAAGACAACTGAGGGGCATGCTGATCAGATAACATGCAATCCTGCATGTCATGACACACAGCCATTGAATTTTATCCAACCTGCTTGTATCCAACTAAAGCATATCTTCCAGAAAAGTATTGTATTTTAGATCTCAAACAATGGAGAATCTGCCATTTCCCCTTCATTGCTTATTCTCGCTGGGCCTTTTCTGATAGCTTAAAAAGTCCTTTATCTACTCAATATTTTCTTCCTGCGAAGGTACTTCTACACGGTAATAAAGGTCCTGTTAAAAACAGGGTAAGATCAGGTCTGATACGAGAAGGCCTTTCTCAGGATGGTTTGACACTTTTATTCCTTTAGCATGCTACCTAGATCCAGGAAGTGCCAGGACTGAGAGTTGGAAAGTTAGACATTATACAAACAACTAACTCACTGATCTGAAAAAAAGTTCAGCTAAAAGCTTGAGCCAGTTCATTCACATGTTCCCTAAGCCAGTTCAGCCAGCCCTGGGATATATTGTGTCTGTAATAAACATTACTGTGGGCCTCAGGTAAAGCTTGAACTAGTAAGCTGCAGTATAACCTTATCATAGGCAGCAAGTGTAGCTTCTGAAACAATGACTTTTCCAAAGTGAGTATGATAAATGGAGGCACTTTCCTCCTATTTGAGAAACTAGCTTTATATGAGTTTATGGTAGGATGTTTGGGGGGGGATGGAGAAATCCTTTATTTGAGTTTGTAAATTTTATTGGCACTTGTGGCATCACCTTCTTTTTTAATCCTGGGATTTATTGCTTTTTACTTCAAAGCAATAAGAATTTGCTAGAGATTTTTCAGCACGCTGCTTCAGACTTTCCTTCGTGTTCAGGCACTTTGCCTTTCAGCTTCGGTGTCGATGGGTTTTTTTAGATTTCCTGCCCTCTAATTCAGCTGACTGTTTTTTAGATTTCCGGCCCTCTAATTCATCTGACATGCTTCTGAACCTAGATCTTTATATATCTGTACTAGTACTCACCTCACCATTGGGATTTTATAATATATCCCTTAGGTTTCCTTCTCCTTTTACAAGAGTCTCTGCAACTGCCTTCTCCGGATTGGGATTTCTGCATCTAATTTACCTGCAGGCTTTGGGAGTTGTTTTTTTTTTTTCTTGTTTTAAATCTCTGCTTGGTATTTCTACTTTTCCCCCATACTCTGTGGGCTGCTTCACGGCCTCCTAAATGTGTGGGTTGTTTTAATTGATACTTTGAGCAGCAGAGTTCAGAGCATTTCAAAATGTTCAGAATGATGCGTGAAAATTTTCCAAATCCAATTAATCTGCGAGGCAGGTAGTTTTGGTGTGATTCTTTCCACTGTTTAAAGTGACACTGACATCTCATAAAAATCAAGAAATGGTCTTGTTTTCACTGTTAATGAGAACTTCAGTCATTAACTTTATTGTCAGTGTTGTGTATTCCCTCAACAGGGCAGTGAGCGGAAGGGTTAGTTGTACTTCCTGGGCTAATTCCAGTTTCACATACATGTGATGTGTTAACTTTCGGCTAACAAGGTTCTCTGGGTAGAAAATCGAAAGGTGCTAACTTTGGTAACGAGACAATTTTATATGTGCTGGGGGATGCGACACTGGGCGCTTTAATTAGGCAGCTGCACTAATTTAAAGTGCCCATGCGTCATGTGTATTAGCCTCGCCCTGCATCCCCGTGCTGAAAAAGAAGGTGGCAGGGTGCTTTGAACTAAAGCTCATTTAATGAGTTTTATTTTAAAGCGTCCCTGCCTCTGTCTGGTTATGACACTGATACACGTGACCTGGAAGGCTGCATCAATTCACATGCTCCGACACACTGGATGTCCAGTGCATCCGAGCAGGCTCCATGCACATATACAGGAGCCTACAGGCCCTGGCAAAAAAACTCCCTGCCTAACGCAAGTTCTCCAGAAGAAGGGATTTCATGGAGCAAACTACCCTGAACTCCCCTTCCACTTGAGACTTGTGAGTAGCTAACACAATCTCAACAGTGGATGGAGTTGACTGGGAAACAAGTATGCCCAAGGCAGAAAAGCTACGTCCCGGCGATATCTCTGTGTATGGGGTCTGATTCAAAGCCATTGCAAACAATGGGAGTCTTTCCATTGATCTCAGTTGACTTCGAATCAGGTCAGTGGTGTTCCGGATGGGATTCTCTTCTGGCAGAAACCCAGAGCAAGAGCAGAGGTGGATACACCACTTGCGGCCTCCTTGCCGCGCACTCCCAGCATGCTGCTTCAGTGTGGGCAGGTGCAAATTGCCATGTGAATGTTGCCCTCTGGCTCTAGTTCACTTTACTTCCTGGTTGTCATGCAACAGCTTCAGTGACTTCACAACACTCCAGGGGAAAGTTTGACCTGAAAGACACAAACAACGCTGCTTTTAGTGAGAATAAATCAAATGCCATGGAAACAGCCCTGTTCCTGTTGAGAGATGAATCCCCCCAGTCTTTCACCTGAGCTCCGTCCCCGTGAAGTATCAGAATTCCTTAAACACCCGTATTTGAAGTGTTTGTTTCTCCCTTGTCTGTCTTGGCATTTAACAATTGATCCTCGCCCCTTCAGAAGTCCATGGGAATCATTCTCTTGATTTCAATCACCTTTTGATTAGGGCCTGTATGCCTGTACTCTCAAGTGGTGGAGTTTTGATGGCCTGATATGTATTAACAAAAAAAAATAAAAAGCTAAAAAGACTCTTGTAGTGACCAGTATGAGAGCATTTTGATGAGTAAAACTGATTACAAAGGCTGGCTTGGAACATGCATTCCCAATAAAAAGCCAATTTTCCTCCAAAAGTGATTTTATTTTGAATATTTTTGTTTTGACAGATATTTCCCAGTCTATCGTGGACTTTCTTTTTTCCAGTATTTATTGCTTCCAGAAAAACACTTCCTGGAAGCTGAGAACTTCTTGGTTTTCACCTTTGGCCAAAAATACAAACCAAAAAATTACAGGACATTTGGGAGAAATGTATTTATAAATGCAAAATAATTGTCATCGTTTTACCTGAAAGAGGAGTAGTTTCATCCTTGCTGGTATAAAATGCCAGGTGGCATGAGAGCTAAAATTGTTGGAGGGGGAAAAACCCCCCCACCTAAATTCAGTTGCATATTCCACTGGTGCTAAATATCTCTGTTCATAATCCTTATTCAGTGGTAAAAATGTTTGTCCTTTCTTTCTTGCAAGGCCCTGAAAACTTAACAAAGAGATGTTGTGGGGGTCACATTGAAGATTGGGGCCTTGTTGGTGACAAGCTGCAATCTCACAATGAGCTCCATCATTCAAACGCTCAACCGTCGGTAAACATTTTGCTACAGCTCTCAGAAGCTATGGAGCCGGCTTCCTTCTAGCTGGTGACAAACATTGTGTTGACAAGACCCTTCTGCTGCAAATACTTGACTTTACCTTGACACTTAAATTATCCATCAAGCATCGCGTTGTCTAATGAGAGTCCTTTGATGTCGTCTTCTCCTTAAAGTTAAGTACTTCACTATGCCAAGGTGATTTCAAGGAAAAAATGCACTTAAATTATTGTTCGGTTGGAGGACTTTCCTTGTGGACAGCATGATAATCTCATCTTGACAGCGAGCTGGCTAGGGGTTAGCTGTCGTTCTATCTTTGTCCTTTTTCCTCCAACACCAGTTTCTTGTCTGTTGCCTGCCAGAATACAAATCAAATAGATGGTCTGTGTTGTGATGAAAAGCCCATTTTCTTTTTGGTGTGCATCTCTATCGAGTCAGAGCAATCAACAAGAGCCCTTTGTAACAGCAAAATGGCTGTAATGCTAATACAATCAAACCCTTTCTAATTCATACTTTGCTCATTCATGATCCTCACAGTTCTTTGGGGTGGAAGAAATAGGCGTCTCCTTGCTTTGAAAGCTTAAAAGCTAAAGCAAGCTGTAATAGGACTAAAACTTTGTAAACCCAATCCTAAATGGGAAGTTATTTCTGTAGCTCCATTATTTAGAGAAGAAGTAGATAGAACTAGGTATTCCCAAGATACCTTGGGAATTCAGAGTCCTTGTTTTAATTCCCCAATGTGTCACAAGCTTCCAGTATGACCTTAAGCAAGCAACTTAGATCCTCAAATCTGTTTGGGCACCTAATCCAAATTTCATTATAATACCGGTTTATAAACCAGACCCTCCATCTCCCTTTACCTCCCTTCTTTATACGCAACATGGGGATGCTGACACTTTCATCCCTAAAAAAGAATGGTGTTTGAGAAATGAATTAAAAGGTTATAAGAGGCTCAAACCTTTTTTGTGATGGTTGTGGCATAAATACCTGAGATGCAAAGATGGTCGTGGCATATTAACAAAAGATACAACAGTGCACACCAGTTGTACTGTTGTACCTTGACTGGCATGTACAAGAGTCAGATGACTGCCACCCACTAAATGGACATCAACCAGCACACCATCATCTCTCATTGAGAAATAGATTTTTTTATCCATTGATTAGGCCCTGTAAGCCTGTAGTCTCAAGTGGTGGAGTTTAAAATAGCTTTTTATCAGTTGACCACATTACCTGAATCAACCAGAGTTACCCTCTGGCAAACAGAATGGGAGAAACTAGGCAACAGAGCTGCTGAATGGAGTTGGTGAGGAATTACTTCCAGTGAGGAATTAGCATTCAACTCAAGGTACAAATGGCACTCATGGCAGAGCCTGAACGGATTGAGAGTGGGTCTCGGCAGATGTAACTTTCTCATGAAATCACGGGGCCTCCCCGCAACTGGCCAGTTATCAGGAGAAGCAAACCCTGGATCATCTCCT
The DNA here is from genome assembly GCF_000455745.1 of Alligator sinensis. Classification (NCBI taxonomy): domain Eukaryota; kingdom Metazoa; phylum Chordata; order Crocodylia; family Alligatoridae; genus Alligator; species Alligator sinensis. Next base: position 1,780,973 of record NW_005842036.1, on the reverse strand, counting down.
GAGATGCCCTGTAGCACCACAATGCACGCCAAAAGATTTGTGAACGCCAACACCAGAAGCAATAGCCTGTGCAGAATATTAGGAGCAGCCCATATAGACAGGGTGGACTGGAGACACAGTGGAGAAGACAAAGACTCACCATTACAATAGTATGAATATTCTTTTGGAAACAAAGCAAATCCCACCTGTCAGCTAAAGAAGCATAATCCAATTGGCCATGCATTAGTCTCTTTACCCAGATTAAATAACTCTTTTTATTACAAAGCTCTTGACTCTAATTAGGATGAAATTACACATTACACATGGACCGTACTAAACCTGTGGAGTGTTAAACAGTGTTCAAGTCAGAGAATGTTGTGGGCAGTTGCACACTAAGGGTTATTATTATAGTTTCATAGTTTCATAGTTTCAGGGTCGGAAGGGACCTAATAGATCTTCTAGCCCGACCCCCCGCCAGGGCGGGAGAACAACCCAAAAACACAAACAAAACCACTCACCCTAAAAACAAAAACGGGACTCAAATGAGTCCAGCCAGGTAAGTATCCAGCCTCTTCTTAAAGATCCCCAGGGTAGGGGCCAGCACCCCCTCCCTTGGAAGTTGGTTCCAGCTCCTAGCCGCCCTGACTGTGAAGTAGTTTTTTCGGATGTCCAATCTGTACCTCCTCTCCATCAACTTGTGCCCATTATTCCTTGTTATGCCAGCAGGGGCTAGGGGAAACAGCGTCTCCCCCAAACCCTTCTGGTTCCCCCTAGTGAGTTTATAGACGGTCACCAGGTCCCCCCTCAGCCTTCTCTTGTGGAGGCTGAATAGGTTCAAGTCCCGCAGTCTCTCACTGTAGGGGCTGCCCTGTTGTCCCCGGATCATGCGGGTGGCCCTCCTCTGGACCCTCTCCATGTTATGTCTTACCTGTCCAGCTGTGATTTACCATTAGAGGGCTTATGATCAGGAGCAAGACTAAAGGCAGTGAACTCATGGCGCTTTACATAAAGCACCATCAGTTAGAGTGCTCCCGCTCAACCCAACAGATATTCACCTGTATGGATATTGCAGGGATCAAGCCTGGCTGCAGCTGAGGAGCTGCCTTTTTCGCCCAGCCCCACTCCTGCCTCCCAGCTTCAGGGCTATCTGCAGTAAGGGAGGTGAGAGGAGCAGGAGGAGGGGGAGAAAGTGGAGGAAGGGGAAAGGGAGGGGGAGGGAATGAGCTGCCAGCTGGGGTTTGCTTGGATTGAACTGGAGGAGGAGGGGATAGGTGGGCGTGATGAAGTGAGGGGGGGCTCCAATCCCCCAACCCACCCCTCCAACACAGGCCTAGCAAACCCCAACCAGCAGCTTGCTATTCTTCCCTTATCCCTGCCCCTTCCTGAAGACAGCCCCAGAAGATGGACTGGGCTGCCTCAGCCTTGCTCCGATCATGCCACAAATTAATCCTAGGGAACGCAAGTTCCCTAAGGTGCTCCAAAGTAGAGTGCCTTCATTTAATAAGGTTTAATTTGTCGTGTGATTGGCCACTTTAAAAGTGTTTTGCAGCCATGCAAGTGTTCCGTAGCCATGCACATGTGTCACAGCACAGCTGTAGAGTGCTTTCAGGGGGCTTATGATGGGACAAACATCACTTCTGCCTGTGTCCTAAGTACCAGGACACCTGGGCTTTATCTATTCTCTGAGCTTGGGGGGTAGCTGGGAGTAAAGCAGTGCTGAAGGACTATAAATTGCAGGATTTATCATAATGGAGCAGACTGAAGTTTCCCTAACATGACCTGGGTAGCCTGTTTCACAATTAACCCTGACCTGAACTTTGAGACACTCAGAGGCCATTTAGAATTAGTTAAAAAGCTTTAACATGTGGACACTCATGTTTAAGTGCCCTTAGTATTGTCCAAGTGTTAGGTATAACTTCACCCTCAACGTCCCCAATTAACAGTGGAAGCTGATAATAGTCACAGCCTCACTGAAGGTCATATTCTGCGCTGTTAGAGAGTGCAAGGGTTAGGAAGGTAGAAATTATAATACAAACAAGGACAGGAAATGGGTATGTCCTATTGTGCTAGTTGCTTAGGGAGGTGATGGTACTGAATACATGTGATTGGAGATTCAATGTCCCTGCCTTCCTGGTTATGTCATGACTTAACACAGTGGGTGATTATTCTATGACTCAGCCACTGGCCTCACCCATCAGGGCCAAAGATGGAGGTGCAGTCTACCACACCAAGTATGTCACGTTTGACACCAGACAGGATTTGCTGAGCCAAATCCAGTTATTTGCAGTAGCTTTCCTACTGACATTCCAGTGCAAATGAAATAATAAAGAGAACTTTTCACACACATTAGTTCTTCAGATCCTCAAGATGTCTGTGGTTCCAATATGGATATATTCTGTGGGTCATGCAGGAAAAATGTAACTTTTAGGCTATGAGTATGAAGTGAATGTGAAAAGTATAGGCCCTACAGAAACAAGCAGACCCGAAAGTGTGCAGAGATGTAGAGAAAGAGTTTGAATTTGGTGAAGACACCAAAACATTTTGAGATGGGGACTTGAAAAGACAGTGATTCTTCCCTCTCCAAATTTTCTACTCTATCCTCCCATTAAATAAACAGTTTTTGGTTGCAGTCTGGTAGCTAACTGGATTTCCTGAAGAAAAGAAACAAATAAAAAAATTAAATAAAACCAGAAAAAAAAGCCATCTTTTGAATTTGAAAGCCAGTAAAAGTTAGATTAAATAGTGACATAAATATATTTTAAATTCCAGGAGGACAGAGATTTTTTATTTATTTTTTTTACCTTCTGCCATGACTTTGAAGTTAAAAAGGTCATATTTGTTTCACCTGCTCGCTAATGGCATTGCCGTAACTATAATTGATTGTAAAGTTTTTGCCATTCTTTATGGATTCAGATCCTGCAGATTAGGAGCTTGCAGGATTATCAGGCAGCCACAGTCAGAATTGAAGAATTATCAGAGGATAATCTTGTACTATTGCAAACTCCCTGCTATTAGCTATCATCCAATCATTCACTCAAGGAATTGTTATATATTTGCTCAGCTGCTCTGCATTGTTATAGTCTCCTTCATTCCCTTTCAAACATACTTTCATGCACTATATGGCCATTATAGATGGTGCATAATAAGACTCCATTGTAAAGATAAGCTGATTCTTTTTCACTTTTATTTTTATTTAAACCAAGGTCAAGGTTGAAGAAACACACCCACGCACCAAACTTATTAGGATAATGAAAAGTTACTCATAACTATTTCCATTGGTTTTCATGGGCAGCCTTCTCCCTTAGTACTCTCTGCCTCTTAATCTCTTTCCAACTAATTTTTCTAGCTGGCTTTAGGAGATGGTTAGAGTGTTGACCTAGCTCCAAATAATAGCCTTTTCCCATCACTCCACCACAGAAAAAGGCAATATGAACTTGTACTTGCATATTGGGATAAGGCACTGTGAATGAATAAGGGGTTCCAGTTAATGCACCCACACACTGGAATGTGTGTCAAAGTAAAGATGAGCATTTTATCACTCCAGGGAGGTTCTTCTACACACCACTGCTAATCTCATTCATACTGGGCACCTTTACATATTCATTAATGCACTTTGGCTAATGCGCATTACATTTAGTACATTCATTGTGAGGTACTAGATAAAGGTGCTTAGCCTATTTTAATGTGCAGTAGCAAAAGCACCTAGTTTTTTGTGACACTTTTGGCGTGTCTACATGACATGCATTAATGCACATTAGCCTAAGTTAATACACATTATGGGTACACATCTACACATGCATGCCCTTAATGCACATTAACGTAGGCTAATCATGCCTAAATTTGATACCTGTAAATGCAGGTATCAATTTTAGGTGCTATTGGTTAATGTGCATTAACGCATGTGTAGACATGACTCAGTACTAAATTTAGTGCCAGATCTGCTCTCACATTACAGGGATGGCCAGATGGGCTGGAATGGGGAGTGCAGGAGGAGGGGGCCAGCCACAGCCTCCCACAGCCAGTGCTTTGGCCCCCGCTGGTGGGTGTGCAGCTGTTTTGGGGCCTGGGTGGCGGGGGACTGCTGGAGCCAGCAGGGCCAGCACCATGGCCGGCAGGAGCATGGGCTGCTGTTCATCGTTGGCAGGAGCCGGGCTGGAATAGTGGGGTGCTTGGTGTTGCTGGCAGGGGCAGGAGCAGGGGCAAGGACTGAAGCAGCCCTGGTGTGGGGAGGCAGGGTGGGCAAAGCAGAGATGAAGCTTGTGCATGCGGCCCCTGAACTGGGCACATGGCTCTTGGGCAGGGAAGGGGTTGGCTAGGGAGCTGAGTTTCCCAGATGGAAGCCAGTTGCTGGCAGATGGCCCTGGCTTCAACATGGCTCCCAAGTGTTGGCATCCATGTGGCCAGAGACTGGAGCTCCCCCCAGTGGCCACACAGGCACATAACAGGGCTTCAGGGACTTGGAACTTTAGTGCCAAGTCCCTGTGCATGTAGACACCTGCCAAAAATTGTTTATTGCACGTTAGCTTAATGTACATTCAGTTTAGTTGTGCTTAAATGCACATGTAGATGTACCCTTTCATGTGCATTAAAATAGGCTAATCTGAATTAAAGCACATGTGTAGATGTGCCCACTGAGTAGCATTTTCCTAAGCAGCTACGTTCTATGCAGTGGGCTATATTCTACCTCCATTCCTTTCAGTAGTACCCAACTTTGAAGCCAGACCTGATGAAGCCAATGAGCTGACTCATTGAGTAAAAATATGATTTAATGTGAAGATGGCAGGATCTGACCCACTACAGGCATAGGGCCTGGGAAGCTCAGCCTACAACACAATTCAGAGAAGGTTGATAGTGAAGTGAGGAGATAGAATTAGACAGGAAGTAGGGACAAAAGCCATGATATTCTATATATCAGTGCCTTGTGATAAATTTTGGCAATCTTATTCACATGGGAGAGATCCTTACAGAGTTAGCTGATACTCAGCAATGAAAGATGCTGCATTTAGACAGATTTAAGTCTTGCTGGTAGTTGTATGACTAAGTTTGTGGGGGCTGACAGGGGGTAGAAGCAGGGTTTGTAACCCTCCACAAATTTATGAAAAATCATTTAAAAAAAACAGGCAAAAAATGCCTGTCCATAAAACCTGTAAAAAAAACCTAAGCCACCCAGAAATACAGAATGCAGCTGTAGCTGATTGAGGCTCCACAGTGGGAAAGCAGCTGGATGCAATATTGAAACACTGACAGACACAGCAGTGCCACTTGGTGTCTGCGTGGGAGTATAGCACCTTGCTGAGAGTCCTTATCAGGGCTTTGTAGACCCCTTCCACCTAGCCTTGTGCTGCTGCTGCTGCTGAGTCCTGTCCAGCAGCCTATAGCTCTGCTAGGTCACAGGTAGGCTTTTTGGGGAGTCCACACAGGCTTGGGGGGATTGGGACCAGCAAGGGTGAGGCTGGGGACTGGGGAGGGGGCATACTGATTGCAGGGTATGGACAGGAGCATTAGAGTGTGGGGGCAAGTAAGGGGTGCTGGGGTTGGGGAGAGAGAGGGGAACATGGTAAATAAATGGTTGTGGAAGTCAGAGTTGCCAACCCATTTTTTTTTTTTTTAATTCAAACTTTTTACTGACAACCAATATTTTTTTTACTTTTTTACTGTGATGGCTGTTACTCCTCTAAATTTGAACCCAGTCTTTCTAACTGGGTCTGGAAGTAGGGCAGAGCTTAGCAGAAGAGTTGCATGTACATTATGTAAAATATATATCAGTAAAAACATATCAGTAAAAAAGTTTGGTCACCCCTGAAAGCTGGGTGGGGGGGGTAGTTGGGGGGAAGAAATGGGTGCATTGCGGCCAATGCACTGGGCTTCTCAAAGAAAGATGGATTGGTCACTCTTTGCATAAGTGTAATTGATAGTGCAAAATGAAAGGCTATAGGAAAGCAGGCTATGACCTCTGTAGTAAGAAGCTAGTAGACTGTGAAACACAAGCACATATAGACATGGAGCTCATGGGGAAAAAAAAAAATGACCCTTACTATTTGTTTTCTGTGGGTCACAGTTGCAGAGTATGAAGAACAGTTAATTTTCCAATGTGGGGTCTCTCACAGTTGTTTCTTGGAAAAGATGAATTCATAGTCACCTGAATTTTGTAGTATAAATGAAGGCCTAAATAAGGTGTCTATTTGAACAATACTAATTATCTATAAGCTACTTCTCTCATACCCTCTTTCCTAGAACCAAGCATAGCATTTTGCATTAATGAACTATTAACAAGGTAAACTGGAACTCCAGCGTGGGTAACAATCTGAATATATACTGCCAAAAAAAAGTTATATTGACGAGATTGGCAAAGCGTGGAATTATATTTAGTAGTGGCATACATTTTTATTTTCAAGTGTTCAGGGGAATCACAGCTGTACCTAAAAATAGCTGTAACACTCAAAATTAGACTTGGACAAAAATTAATCTTTGATCAAATTGATTTTCTCTCACGATAAATGTTTTGTTACCCATTTCTGGTGTCTGTCAAAAGAAACACCAAAATATATGTTTTTGACAACTCAAGACGAAAATAATTTGGTTTCCAACAACCAAAAATGGAAAGATGTTTGCTGTTTGGTTTGGAAAAATGGAGAATATATCACCATCTGATTATTCAGAAAAGACTTTCTACATGTGAAAAAATCCTAAGAAAAAAATCAGTGTAAACAAAAAGTCTTTCCTTAAAAAACAAAAACAAACAACAACATAATAATTCATGTTTTGATCTGCTCCATATAGAGTCTGATTATCAAAGCCCTTGGTCTTAGTTAGTATTTGGCAAATCCCAGAAAGTTTGGAACTATAGTCTACAAATACCATATGCATTTTTCAGAGTTTTATTTGTTCTCATTTTACTGCCAGAAATGTCATTGCCAGCATCTCAAAATATGATGAGTGACGTGAGTTTTAAGCTCCATGTTTTTGTCAGTGGCAGATAAAACATGTTAATTTTTCTGCCCCAACCCCTACATTATAGATAGGAAGATTGATACAGTGACATTTCCACTGTGGTACATCAGCTGAAAAAAAAATAAAAAAGCAACTGGTGACTTTTTTTTAAAGAACGTGCATTGGCTTTATACCGAGCCTATCCCAGTAACAGATTATGTAGTCTGTCTCCAACACGAAAACCATAGCATAGAGCAAATTAAGCAGAGATTGCCTGTCTTTCATTCTGTAGCCACAAGATCAAAAATAACAGCAATGATGGTTTTCTTCAGAAATCTTGGTTCTATCACGGAGTTACTGTGTTATATGAGCCATGTCACTTTGGGCCAGACCAAGGTTGAACCCATATGTACTTCCTTTTTCTGACTTAGCGTACTATAAATATAGCCTGCTATAAAATAGTATATGTTTA
>NW_005842036.1:1770566-1773582 GCF_000455745.1 Alligator sinensis | reverse complement strand
GCTTGGAGAGCCGCACTAATTAAAAGCATGTGGAGCATCAGGTGTATCATCAGCATCCCTGCACTGAAAAAACAATAGTGGGGCACTTTGATCTAAAGCTTGTTGAACAAACTTTAATTTAAAGCACCTTGCTGCCATTTTTCAGCACAGGAACACTGATGCACGTGATGCTGGATTCTGCTGGATTGAGGTAATTTCCACGCTCCAGCAGACTTGATTAATTGAGTCTGCTCCAACATGCTGGACTTCCAAAGTGTTGGTCCAGCCTCCCTGCACATGTATTGGAGCCGAGAGATGCCTTGCTGCAGGTGAATGATACACATACACAAGGTAAGATTTCTATGCAGTGAATGGGGACAGTTAGATGCCTCCAAAAAGTGAATCAAAAGATCCAGATGCTAAGCATGGAGATACTGGGACACTGGGAACTACAGACCAGTCAGCTTCACCTCAGTCCCTGGAAAAGCGATGAAGAAGATCATTAAGGAATCAATCTGCAAGCATTTGAAGAGGGAAAAAAATGGTGATTAGCAACAGTCAGCATGGATTCACCAGGGGCAAGTCCTATCTGACCAATGTGATTGACTTCTATGATGAGATGACTGGCTTTGTGAATGCGGGGAGAGTGGTGGATATGATATACTTTGATTTTAGCAAGGTTTTTAATATGGTTTCCCACAGCATTCTTGCAGGCAAGCTGAGAAAGTATGGGCTGGATGAATGGAGTGTAAAGTAGATAGAAAATTGTCTGGAGCATTGGGCTCAGAGAGTAGTAATCAAGGCTCAACATCTAGTTGGTGACTGGTATCAAGTGGAGTGCCCCAGTGGTCAGTCCCGGGGCCAGTTTTGTTTAATGTATTCAACAAATGACCCAGAAGAAAGGATGGAGTGCACCCTCAGCAATTTGCAGATAACTCCAGGCTGGGGGCAGTAGTAGATATACTAAAGAGTAAGGCTAGAGTGACCTAGACAAATTGGAGGATTGGGTCAAAAGGAATCTTATGGAGTTCAACAAGGACAAGTGCAAAGTCCTGCACTTAAGACAGAACAGTCCCATGTACCAGGACAGGCTGGGACTGACTGGCTGGGCAGCAGCTCTGCAGAAAAGGACCTGGGGGTGACAGTGGACAATAAGCCAATTATGAGCCAGCAGTGTGCCCTTGTTTCCAAGAAGGCTAACAGCATCCTGGGCTGCATTGGTAGGAGTGTTGCCAGTATGTCAGGGGAAGTGATTATTCCCCTTTATTCAGCACTGGGGGGGCACATCTAGAGTACTATGTTCAGTTTTGGGCCCCCCACTACAGAAAGGATGTGGACAAGCAGAAGGTGACAAGAACAGTGAGGGAGCTGGGGCACATGACTTATGAGGAGAGGCTGAGGGAACTGGGCTTATTTAGGCCAGAGAGGGGGCTTAATAGCAGCCTTCAACTACCTGAAGCGGGATTTGAAAGAAGATGGGGCTGGACTGTTCTCAGTGGTGGCAGATGTCAGAACAAGGAGCAATGGGCTCAAGTTGCAGCAAGGGAAGTTAAGGTTAGATATTAGGAAGCATTTTCTCACTCAAAGGATAGTAAAACACTGGAACAGGTTACCCAGAGAGGTGGTGAAAGCATCCTTAGAGGTTTTCAATCCCAGCGAGACAAAACTTTGGCTGGGATGATCTAGTTGGGGATGGTCCCATTTTAGCAGGGTGTTGTACTAGACTTGACCTTCTGAGGTCCCTTTCAACCCTAACTTTCTATGATTTTATGCCTAGAACAGTGATAGGCAACTTTTTCTGGGTCAGATTTGGGTGGGAGAGCACTAGGATCTGTCTGGAGTTGGTGCTATTCCTCCAATGACATGGGGAAAGCACCCACCACCAAAGCTCCCTGTCAATGAATGCTACCAAAGCCTCATGCCCATGGGCTGGATCAAATAGCTCTGTGGGCCTACAGGCCATAAACTGCCAATCCTTGGCCTACAGGTAGCCAATAGGAAATACTGAGTATTAAAGTGAGTTTGTACCCATTCTGCATCAATGTCTACTCACAGGTCAGCTCAGTTGCATATTCGGTAACTCTGGGTCTGTCTACTTGTTCATTAATGCACCATAGTTATGGCACATTAAGTTAAGTACTTGGATAACCAAGTACTAAATCAATGCACAGTCATTTGTGCTAGTGTACAGTAGTGCCTGTGCATGGGTTTTTAGTGACACTTACTGCACGGTAGCGTAATACTACTGCACAATAGTTTATTAGCACGGTTTTTGCCTGGCACGCTACTGCAGTGTTATTAGGCTACTGCTCAGTTTGAAACCTGTGTAGACAGAGGGTCCATCTACACAAGATGTTGACTACATAGTCCTCCCAACTGACATGGTCATGGTAGAAGTTCTGGGTTTTTGTTTTAATCCAATGAGTCTGACTTAAGAGTGGGGAGTGGGGGGGAGGGGGGTAGAGATCAGTGAGAAGGTCTTCCTGCTCTTAGCTTGGGGCTGTAAGCATGACACCACAGAATCAGGTTGCTTTTGTTCGCTTTCCTTCTGGCCCTAGGTCTGACATGGTAGACTTAGTCGAGAGGATTGGCTCGGAGCAATACCAGCCAAGTCATCAGAAGCTACAGGGCTTTGTGTGTGGGGCTTAAGGGGTTAGGGGCACAGGTGGTGTTTTCCTCAATCCTCCCGTTTTCTGGCTATTGGCTAAGGAGGAAGAGGATGATCGAGGTAGTTAACCAATGACTGTGGTGCTGGCGTCATTTTTCAGGATTCAGCTTCTATAATCACAGCCCACTCTTTGGTGAGAGAGGCAGTGGCCTGCTGGGAAGATATGGCCTCCACCTCAATGCACTGGGGAGGAGGCTCTTCTCAGCCAGACTGTCTGACCTGCTCAACCAGGCTTTAAACTAAGCCTGCCAGGGGATGGGGTAGGGACTACTGCCATAGCAAACCCACTGGGCAACTTTTGCAAATCCAGCAGGCTAAGGCACTCAAGGGAACCCACTCCTACCCCAGCCCAGGAATGATGTGTAGGGA
>NW_005842036.1:1750932-1770494 GCF_000455745.1 Alligator sinensis | reverse complement strand
AAGACTAGGGCACCCAATGGAACACTTACATGTCTGTACTCCAATGCCAGGAGCTTGGGGAACAAACAGGAGGAACTGGTCCTCCTGCTAAACAAGAATGACTATGATCTCATAGGGATAATGGAGACCTGGTGAGACTCCACCTATGACTGGGCCATGGGTATAGATGGCTATACCTTCTACAGGAGAGATTATGTAGACAAAAGAGGCAGGGGTGTAGCTCTCTGTCAAGGAAAGTTACATGTTGCTGCAAGCTGACATTGGCATTCAGGGTGGACAACTGGAGACTCTCTGGGTTAAAATCCATGGTGAACATGGCACAGGGGACAGTGGTAGGAGTCTGCTACAGACCTCCTAGCCAGGATCAAGAGATCAACCCGGAATTTGCAAAGGAACTGGCGGAGCTGCATGCTCCCGGTGATAGTTGATAGATGGGAGATTTCAACTACCCAGGCATCTCATGGGAAGAGCACTTGGCCAAATCCAAATGGTCGCAAAGCTTCCTCATGTGCGTAGATGAGCTCTGACTCAAGAAGTCTATGGACTGACAAGAGGCAAAACACTGCTCGACCTGGTACTGGAAATGGGGAATGATTTAATCAGCAACCTAATGATTGAATGGAAGCTTGGAGACAGTGAGCATGAGCTGATCACCTTCACCATCTGCCATAAAGCTGGCAAGTCAGTCAGCAATGCAGAAGTCCTTGACTTCAGGAAAGCTGACTTTGACAAGCTAAGGAGGCTTGTTGGCAAGGCCCTAAGGGACCACGACCTGAAGGGGAGGGGAGTTCAGGATGAGTGGTTGCTCCTCAAGGGAGCTATCATGGAAGCACAAGCAATGTCTATCCCATCTCTGAGGAAAGGCAGCAAAAGGGCACAGCAGCCCCCTTGGCTCTTCAGGGAACTTTTGGACCTCCTGCGTCTAAAGAGAAAGACCTACAAAGGATGGAAGATCAGATCCACCTCAAAGGAGGAGTATTCTGCACCGGTCTGGACTGGTAGGGAGTGAACCAGGAAAACCAATGCTGTGACTGAACTCCAACTGGCTACATGTATCAAAGACAATAAGAAGTCCTTTTTTTTTTTTTTTAGATATGTGGGGTGCTGGAGGAAAAGCAAAGGTAACATTGGACCCCAGCTAAGCCACATGGGACAACTGACAACTGATGACCAAGAAAAAGACAACCTGCTTAATTGGTATTTTGAATCAGTTTTTCACCAGCCCCAAGGGATGGCCCTACTCAATAATGTACAGGACACCCAGGGTGAGGGAGAATTGTTACTCTTCATCAATGTAGACCATGTGAAGCAATGCCTTGAGAGGCTGGACACCTTCCCCTCAGCTGGCCCAGACAGTTTATACCCCAGGGTACTTAAGGAGCTGGCAGGCATCATAGCTCAGTCACTGACAGAGATCTTTGAGAACTCGTGGCAATCAGGTGAAGTGCCCAAAAACCTGGAAGAAGGCCAATGTGGTGCCTATTTTCAAGAAAGGGAGGAAAGTAGATCTAGGGAACTACAGGCCCATCAGCCTGACCTCTATCTTGGGGAAGAACTTAGAAAAAATGATCAAAGAGACCATTCTTAACAAACTGGCTGATGGCAACATCCTGAGGGATAGCCAGCATGGGTTTGTTGTGGGTAGGTCTTTCCTGCCCAATCTAATCTCCTTCTATGACCAGGTGACATATCACCTGGACAAGGGAGAAGAGAGTGACATCATATATCTTGATTTTTAAAAAGTCTTCGATCTGGGAACCCATGATCATCTCATGGAAAAATTGGCTAACTGTGGCCTTGGCTACATCAGTTGGATGGCTGGGGAATTAGCTCCAAGGTCAGACCCAGAGACTGGTAGTCAGTAGAAGTAAATCATCATGGTGCGCCATGACCAGTGGGGTCCCCCAAGGCTCCATCCTTGGGTTTATACTCTTTAATATCTTTATTAATGATGTGGACATTGGTATCAGAAGCAGACTGGCCAAGTTTGCTGGTGACACCAAACTTTGGGGTAAAGGATCCACACCTGAGGACAGGATGGTGATCCAGGCCGACCTAGACAGGCTCAGAAAATGGGTGGATGTAAACCTAATGGCGTTCAACACTGAAAAATGCAAGGTACTCCACCTTGGAACACCCCCCACCCCCCCGAAGCATGCTTATAGGCTCAACAGTGCTATGCTTGCTAGTACCATGGCTGAAAGGGACTTGGGGGTCATGACTGACCACAAGATGAATATGAACCACTAATGCAATGTCGCAGCTGGTAAAGTGAGCAAAACTCTGCCTTGCATCCATAGATACTTCTCAAGCAAATCCCAGGATATCTTCCTCCCGCTGTACTTGGCCTTGGTGAGCTGGAGTACTGCATCCAATTCTGGGCTCTGCAATTCAGGAAGATTGTGGAGAAGCTTGAGAGAGTGCAGAGGAGAGCCACGCACATGATCAGAGGGCAGGAGAACAGGCCTTATGATGAGAGGCTGAGAGCCATGGGACTCTTCAGCCTGGAAAAAGTGAAGGCTCAGGGTGGGGGACCTGGTGGCTGCCTATAAGTATATAAGGGGTGTGCATCAGGACCTGGGGGAACATCTGTTCACTAAAGCACCCCATGGGATGACAAGGTCAAATAGTCACAAACTCCTCCAGGCTGGACATAAGGAAGAACTTCTTTACTATCCAAGCCCACAAGGCCTGGAATAGCCTGCCTCCAGGAGGTGCTGCAAGCCCCTGCTCTGGGCTCCTTCAAGAGACATTTGAACATTTATCTTGCTGGGATCCTTTGATCCCAGCTGACCTCCTGCTCCTGGGGCAGGGGGCTGGACTCAATCTTCTGAGGTCCCTTCCAGCCCTGATGGCTATGAAATCTATGGTTGGTTGCATGGAAGTATCTCTACTTCCTCAAAAGGAGAAGTAGAAGTTCACCCTGACTATCCTAGAGCCTGGTGGTTAGGGTACTTTTGTCGGGAATTGGGTGTTATGGGTTTTAGCCTTCTCAGGCAGAGGATCTATAACTGCACTGAACAAGGTTTAGTTCAAGCACCCCCACTGCCATTTTTATGTGTGGGGACACTGTAGCTAGCAGGTGTCCCAGGGCCGATCTCAATATAGGCTAGCCTACTTACTTCCAGGCTAGCCATCCACCCAACTTACCTGCCAGACCTTTATGCTGTGATTAGTTGATGTTCCACAGGTGGGAGGCTGCCCTTTTCCTGCCCCGATGACAAGGACCTCTGTACATACGCTGACCTTCCCTTGACATGTCCCATGCCTCACAGATGTTTCCTTACCTCAAGCCGAGCCCCAAGCCTGCTCAGCCTAGCACCTGGCCTCCAGCTTGTTCAGCCTGACACCCAGCTTTAGTTTAGTGGGGTCTTATCCAGCCTTTCTGCTTCAGTGGGTCTCACCTGGCCTCCAACTCAACACCACCTGACACCCATGTGGCAGCTGAAAAGTATGCCTGTGTAAAAAAGGTGCTTGCGGAAGACTGTATGAAGATTAGACCAAGTTTTTTCCTGTTTTTGTTTAAATATTAAGTTATAGGTTGTTGCTCAAAGCCTAATTAAAGTTTAAGATGTATTGAGGCCTTGTATAAAGTAAGGCCTAGTAAATTTAACAAAGCCTTAAAGTAGTAAGATCTTGTGGCATAGTTAAAATTACCTTATCAAAAGAATGCAAGGCTTGCACTGCTAATTGGTCAGTCTAAGGACAGTTGAAGTAAAAAGAATCTGAGTGGTTGTACGTTATCAAAACCAATCAGAAGCTTTAAATTGGCTAAAGTATCTAGAAACCATTCAGAAGGAAGATACAGCTCTGTGAAAAGGTTTAGTTAGCTGTTGCCTGAATCAGTGATCCTGTGGACCTCGAGGAGCCCAAGGACTGCATTCCAGGGTCCTTCCCGGTATTCTTCGGACAGCGCTGTTTGGGGACGCCTGACTTTGCTGAACTTTGTGAAAAGAGAAGCTTGCTGTGTATCAAGCATCAGAGGGGATTGCCAATAAGTTGCCAACGTGAATTGCTTTTGCCTGTCATTGTTTGTTTTGTTACTACACGTGGTTGTGTTTTTGTTAAGTCAATAAATCTTTCTTACCTTTCTATCCCCGACCATACTGTCTATCCCGAACCCTCTGCAGGCAGCTGAGACAACCCGGCCTTAGTCTGGTGGCACACACCTGGCCTCTACAGACTCATGGACCCCATATCTGGGCCTACAACCCCTATCCCCAAGCCTCCAAGTCCCATCCTCAGACTCCAAGCCCCATCCCTGGGCTCTTTTTCTCTCTCAGGCCTCAGACCCCATCACTCCTGCACTAAGGATCCAAGCCCCATCCACTTCTGAAGCCTAAGACCCAATTCCGTATGGTCAGGTCCCTGTTGTGTTTGACCCACCAGGGATGTGGGGGCTGGGGTTTTCAGGAACCCCTACCTGCCTTTCACCAGGAGGTAACTGGCTTGACATTTCTGGGGAGCTACCCCACCAGAGGTAGCTCCACCAGTCCACCCTTCTGCAGCAGGGTGCAGTTCCAGATCATGCTCTCATGCCCAGGACCATGGAGCCTCTTCCTTCCCCATAGCCCCAGCCCTTACCTCCAGGTGGTGCTGAGCAACAGCTCAACCAGTGTTGACCCTCTGGCTCTTGGCAGCAGGTACCCAGCCCTTATATACAACAGCTGGCCTTATCTCTCAATCAGGCATCAGTGCCTAATTGGGATTACAGCCAGCTGTAGGCTGCCTGGCTGCTGCCTATGCCCCTGTAGGTAACAGAGCACTCTGTGCTCTATTGCAGAAACTAATACAGGAAATGCAGCAGTGCTTTAATTCAAGCAGCTTTTGGAGATACTTTAATTAAAGTGTAGCCCCCACCCCTGGAACACACATAAAAGTGCCCTTTGTTCAGATTGAAAGGACAGTAGTTGCTGCCTGGAACATGGTCGTATGAGTTAAGACCTTCTAAGCATTTAGGCACTGATCTGACTTATCTCCAGATTGCAAGGGAGCTTAAGTGGGAATTAAATGCTATGACTGGATTCTTGCTGAGCGTGCCTAGAAGCTCAAGAGCAGGCACCCACAAAACTTTGCAGTCCTAAGCAGAGAGGATGCCCAAACTCCCATGTCTACTGAGTCTTGCAGAACTGGGACAAAAATAATTGCTCTTTAAAACTTAGGTGTATAAATTCTGCCTGAATCCTAGCACTATGGTGGGATGTACATATACACACACATAAATATATATCTACATGCATGCGCATACATACATACAGTACATAGATACATACAGAGTCTCTTCTGAACCAGAATTTTGGATGATCTTAGGTTGGACAGTAAAAATAGCTTTGGGAATAAATAGGTATTTTTCAAATTCCATAGACGTACACTCCATTGCACACACAAGTACGCACATACACACCCCTACCTATATATGCTAATAATATATGTGTGTATGTATGTATATACACACACATTAGTAGATATAGGGGGAGGTGTGTGGGTGTGGGTGTACTCATGTGCGCAGTGGAGTGTATGTCTATAGAATTTGAAATGTACCTATTTATTCCCAAAGCTATTTTCACTGTTCAAACTAAAATCATCCAAAATTCTGGTCCAGAGGAGCCTGATGATTTTACTGTCGCTCACAGAGATGGATGTACTAGAAATACAGACATATTTAATAGATAATTAGCATAAGACTCCTGGGTTTCCTACACTACTTCTCGAAAGCAAGGAACATCTCTTTGGTGTTATCATGAGGAGCTGCTGCTAGTTTTAGCTTGTGTTTATTGTTGTTTAAATCCATATTACATTATGCCTGTTTCAGGTACTTTCTTTGATTAACATCCAGCATGGGTATCTGTCTCCCCCCCCGTATATTTTTCTACCAGCCCAGCCACAAACTGTCAGCAACATTATCCCTTTATATATCAACTTTATTACATAAAATTTCAATAAGTAGATCTTTTAAAAAAAAATCATGCGTATACTTTTAAACCAAATATTTTTATTGAGATAAAATGGATGTATCTGACACTCAGGCAATTGTGATACAGAGGGCTATATATGTTCAATACCTTTTATACTCGCAGTAAATAGAAAGTGATGTTCACAGCACTGAGATCTCTTCCATCAATTGTTTAGCCATATTATAGGTATGATTCCATGTTATCTTATCCCCTTCCTCTAGCATCTCAAATGCCCTGCATTTGTTATATAACTGCTATATAAGTGACATTTGGGGGATTTAAATTTAAATATGTGGCAGGGAAAATACATAGTTCATATGAAGGATTTATGATGTCCCTTACAGTTTTCTGGTGCTGACCTCCTGGATGGTATTGTGTTTGTGTTGTTGGTTGTGGGAGACTTCCTTTGTTTCTACTGCCTGTCTACAAAACCAGACCCATTCTTATAAGCATTTCCCAAATATTTGATCCTGTCAGCAGTTGCATGAACTCCCATGGACCTAATGGGGGGGATCCCAGTACAAGGCCTATGCACTGCTGAAGCTTTCAAAATACCACTTGAAATGAGATACAGTCATGGCTCCAGGCAGATTAGGTGTGCAATTCTAAGACTGTAAGCTCCTTCAAGTGGGTCCTGACTCAATAATGCAAGAAATGATGATTGAGTTGGGATGTGATCAATTTATCAGAGTTGGAAGACTTTGTCCCCATCACTGGATCACTGCATGATAGAGATCAAGGGTATAAGTTGTAGCCATGTTGGTCTAAAGACACAGGCAGACAAGGTTCTTTGGGTATATCTGATATCTTTTATTAAACCAACTCAAATAGTTGGAAAAAATGCTTCGTAGCAAGCTTTGGGGTATAAATACCCTTCAGCAGACTGAGGACACACCAACTGCAGATGCCTCCTCAGCCTGATGAAGAGTATTTATACCTGAAAGCTTGCTAAAAATATTTTTTCCAACTGTTTGAGTTGGTCTAATAAAAGATATTGGGTGGGTGGGTGGGTGGGTAGGTATGCCCTCCTGGATCCCCACTGAAGTCAATGGGGCTTTACCCTGCTCCAGCAATCACCCTATAGGCAAGAACTTGAAGCATTTGCATCCCCAGGCTGGGACATCGTGGGGAATGAAGCTGTTGTAGACTTGAAGGAGGGCAGAAACTCAAGGAAAGAGTTAACAGAATCCATGCTTACTTACTTCTTCTAGCAGCCTTGAGCAGTTGGTGACTTTGCCATTAAATATTTTCACATGTAGGTTTTCTATTTGCCTTGAATTACTGAAATACACTAAGCACATCTCTCCAAGGACCCAAAGCGATGGTGTAATAGGTTCCTGCTAATAGCTTGAAACTGTACAGCAATCTAGTTTTAAAATACAACACAAATCTTTATCTAAAAGCACTAACACCTCACTCCTGTGTTCGCAGAGTATGTTTTCACATTTCCTCTCGCAATGCATAGCAGGGAGGAGGTGGACGGGGGGGAACAGCTACAAGAGAAATGATGCATTCCGGGCAAAGAGCCAATTTAAAAAGTCTGTTCTCTCCAGTTTGCTGTCACTTGTCGCGGTTAAACAAAACACGGAATAGAAAAAGAGAAATTGGCTTCAGTGTAAATGTCAACATTCTGATTAAAGCAAACACGAAGCATTCACAACTCTTGACAAAAAAAAAAAAATTAAATTGAATTATGAAGGGTATGCAAATTAGGCCCTTAGTCTGTGTGATTAAGGGTATGTATGAATTTGCATTTTCTGTTTGTATTATTAAAGCCCATGTCACAGGACAGGGTGCTGGAGACTGTGCACGCATGCTTTTGCATGTCTTTGTATGCCGCCGTGTGCGTGAATTAGCACAGTTGTGCCTTTGTGTGTGTGAACAGCTCTGTGTGTTTGTGGGCGTTGGTGTGTGCACATGCACTTGTGAGTGTGCATTGTTGGGGAGGCACATCTGTGGATGTGTGTTTGTGGGGACATTTGTGGGTGAGTGCATCTGGTGTGCGTGGAGAAAATAACCTATTTTTCAGCTTCTGATATGGGTTCATCTTCAAACACACAAGTATGTAAATAATATGTAAATAAACTCATTTGATGTCAGAAATGAGTATAGACTTTTAAAACTGAGAAACAGTGGGCCATAATAGTAAAAAAAAAATCCTTATCTATTGAGAATATTTTAAATCTATCATTTTCCAAGAAGAGTAAGAGAGAGTTACAAAAAATATATTAATAATTTAGATATGGGTAGGATACGGTCCCAGTTCCTTCCTATCTCGTTAGACACAGACCTTGGAAATTGAATTGTTTGAAATGCGCTTTTGCAAAGCTCTCAGCATGCATCCATGACATGAAATTTTAAAGCTAGTATAATACATTTGAATTCTGTAATTAAAATTAATGGGAAAATGAAAAATAAATGGCCTGCATTGGTCCAAGTTCCCTAAGGTGGAATTTATTTTACTGTTGTGACATGTTTTGTATGAGGGGTGTGTGTGTTGGGGGGGGTGTTTAATGTGTCTATATTGGCATATTTGTGTTATCTATTTGGGATTGTGGTGTGTGTATATGAATATGAGAGCCTGGTTCTATGGTTTAAACGAATCCCTAGCCAATAAATATATAAATACATCAAAATAGCATGTAAGACACTAGACAGCTGGCTTTCGAACATGTTTCTACTTAGCCACTGCAGTGGTTGTACGCTCCAAAGACTATACTTATGCTGACATTACCCCAGGACACTGGAAGCTACCTCCTCCTCTCCTCAGAAAATGTGTACCAAAAAGCAATCTAAGGAGATTACCACCGATTTATTTTTAATAAGGACATTAAAAAAACATAGATTATATTTTTAAACATCTATAGAGAATGTGGAAACTGGTATGAAAAACACTCGACATGTTCAAAGAAAGATGGGGTTTATCTAGGTGACTAACAACGCGGTGTCCCCACATCTTGCTGTTTTGCTAATGAAGGAAATGTTATACTAATATGTTCAGTGTAGCAACTTGGACAGCAAGATCACCTGAATCTGTCTCCTGTGTTTTCCCCCTCAGCACTGAGGAGTTGAATGCAAAGCCAGGCTTCCTTCCTTCCTTCCTTGTAAAATATACTTTTTTTAGTCAAAGTGGAAGGACACTGTCGATCGATCTATCAACCAACTGATAGATCTATCGATCGGTTGATCCATCCTGTTCCCATCATTGTGTTATCGTAATGCCTGCCTAACTGCCTCATGGACTATGGAAGCAAAACCCTCAATCTGCTAATGTTTTTTATCATCGTGATTCTTAATTTAAAACCGTAGATTGTCCCATTCCTGTTGCTCCCTGACAGAACCATACACTAAAGGAAAACTGGCTAATCAAGGCCGCAATCCTGCTGCCAGTCTTGATGCAAGTGGATGTACTAGGTATCCAGGCTGTAGCTGTATTGGTCTAGAGGCAAAGGGACTCAAAACTCATGGCAGAGGTGATCTCTTGTATTAGACCAAGTAGATATTTTCAAAAAAAACAAACAAAAAAAAAATCTTTATTTGCAAGCTTTTGGGCACAGGCACCCTTCGTCAGGCATAGGAGATCGTTATAATCTCCTAGGCCTGATGAAGGGTGCCTGTGTTGGAAAGCTTGCAAATAAAGAAGTGGATGTACTTTGTAGGGCTCCTTGGAAACCAGTGATGCATGGGAATGGGGTTTTGTTGACGGCCGCTAGTGTGGCCTATTGGACAGGATCTGAACCGAACTGCTGCCAATGGAAGAATGTGAAAAAAGCAAAACAAAAGGCTTGAAGATTATGTTTCTTTTCAGTGGGAATCCTATCCTGTGACACCCTGACAGCTCTCTCTTGATCCAGCAACACATCCAAATTATGTGCCTACCTTGAAGTAAATGCATTTACTTTCCATGCTTTCAACCAGACGCTTTGCTGGAAAGAGACCTGAATTCTCAGCCCCTTGCAAGATCAAGACATTAAAGACCAAGAGTAGGGAACAAATTCTAGTTCCAAAGTGTCTGTTTTCTTCTTCCTTAGCTTGAGCTCATCAGTACTTCCCAGTCCTCTGTGCATCAAAAGCAAATGGCAAATGGCGCAGCTGTTTAAGTACGACAGGAATCTCCTTTGCAGGAAGGGGCCATAATACCTTCTGATGTCTCAATTGAGCCATGCAATTGAGCCACACACCCTGCTCCACTCCCCTTATTTTTAAGCCTGGAGGCTCAGTGATGTCTACAAGTTAAATCCCTTTACAATGCCTCTAGTCCGGCACCCACAATTCTTGGCCAAGTTTTACAATTTTTTAGTTGATTTGAAGGCTGCAGAATGGCTCTAACCTTGGTATGAACAAAGCCCTAAATATTGTGCAGTGAGACCAGGTCCTTCTGAAATGAATTATTTTAGTGCAGAAGTGGAGAGGGGAAGGGAGGAATCCTCCCGGGAGCACAAGCATGGTTTGAGCCTCTATAAAGGTAAATGCCACAAGGAAACTATTCTGGTGGGCAAGAAGCTAAAAATAAGAGAACATCAATTAAGCTAATAAACAGTCAGGTCCTAACCCAGACTTTAGAAAGCATTTCTTTCTGCAGAAGATAATTAATGTGGGGAAGAGTTAAACAAAGGAAGTTAAAGAAGCTCCTTCTCTGAGTGTATTCAAGGAAGGGTTAGGAAGGAAACTATTTTACAGCAGAATTTCTTCACCAAATCACCCCAGTGGCAACTACTGTTAATGGTCACCCTTGTTTGTAGCTAAAAGGCCAAGGACTGGCTAAAGCATGGAGTCAGCAACGGTAGCTGCTACTTTTGTCCCATTGCTAATTCTTCAGCTTCTTTGAACTTATATTGCTTCTACCCCCCTCCCCCCACTCCCCCAATCTTCAATAGGAACTAATTAACCAGCTTCCTGAAATGGCCTTTCTGAGTTAGGAGTTGAGATGAACTTCCCTACTGCCTAATATATATATATATTTTTCTCTACTTTTTAATTCTTTTCCCTTCCCAGATGAAAACTATTTTTATTATAAATATGATTCCTATTAAAGATAAGCTTTGGGCTGTATCTTTATTAATCCCAGGGAAGATAACATTCAACAGGGAGAGGGGAAATAAATGTTGGAGAACAAGGCAAGACAAGGGTGAGAATGAGAGATTGGCACAAAGGAGACAGGCAAATATACTGTGTCTATGGAGCTGTCTCTATAATGTGTCTCAAGTGGTGCCCCAGTTAATAAGTTGCTCAGGGGACCACACTGTTGGACAAGCCAAAAAAAAAAAAAGAGTGGGGGCTGAAAGTACTAATGAGTAGAAGTTAGTATGCATACTTAAATAATAGAAAAAAAGGTAAAATTTACAGGAATAATCTATAAAAACATGTGAAATGCAGAAACACTGAAGAAGGAAAATAATTATTAAGGTTGATGCCCAGAGGTCTAATATTCTCAGGAATGGAATGGCTTTAAGGGAAAGGAAAATTTTGGCTGAATATCATGGATAAACAATCGATCCTGGCTGTGAAATGCATTATACTCTGAGATAATTTCCCTCTTGGAAGAGGCAGAAGATCTGTAGATCAGCACTGGTGAGGCCACATCTGGAGTCCTGTGTCCAGTTTTGGGCCTCCCACTACAGAAAGGATGTGGACAAATTGGAGAGGGTCCAGCGGAGGGCAATGAAAAGAGTTTGAAGGCTGGGGGACATGTCTTATGAGGAGAGGCTGAAGGAATTGGTCTTATTTAATCTGGAGAAGAGGAGACTGAGGGGGATTGAATAGCAGCCCTCAGCTCCCTGCAGAGGGGTTGCAGAGATGATGGAGCTGGACTGTTCTCAGTGGGGGCAGATGGCAGGACAAGGAGCAATGGGCTCAAGTTGCAGCCAGGGCAGTTTAGGTTATGCTCTACTCTGACTCCATGTGGTGTCCACTGACTAGGAAGACAACAATTTAATTACTTATGGGTCCTGCTAGTCATTAGCCAGAGCAGGCAGAGAGGAAACACCAGCACACATTGCTCACAACAGCTTTATTTAGAATGGAGACAGCTTCGGACTAGCTCCCAAAAAGCAAAAAACTGTCGAGCTGCAGTGAACAATAGTTTTTTTTCCCCACATTTATACTCTTTGGTTTAGGTTCATTAACATTTACTTCATCTTTGTTCCTTCTCCTGTTTTACCCATTTTTCCTCCCATTTTAAGCTCTACCTTTGTTTACTGTTGCTTCATTAGCATGGAATTGCCTATGCGTTTCATTCATTTGCATGTCATTTTGCTATGAGCGCATGTCTAAGACCTGGATTTCTCTTCTTTAGTCAATGGGCAGACTTTGACCAAAACCTGGAAACTTCTGGAGGCTTCTTCACCAATCACCATTCACCTTTTTAAATATGTTCATTTTGGATTTTTAGTTGAGGATGTTCCTGCTTTGAGGGGGTTGGACTGGATGTGACCTCCTAAGATCCCTTCCAACCTTCATTGTCTATGATTCTAAGTCTGAAGTCCAGAAATAGACTGGACAAAATATATCCATAAATATGCCTTGAAAATGCACACCCTCCTTCTCAGGTAAGGAAAATGAAATGGAAATATGGAAATTAAAGTGGCCTTTTCATCTCTAAATTTCAGGACTGGGTTCGATCAGAATTCCTGGATTCTCTTTCACTTCTTAACCTCGCATTCCTCACATTTACCTGTGTCCTGATGTTTCTGAAAGCGGTGCTAAGCAAAACTAAAGACAGCATGGATGTTGACGGGATGTGGCACATTCTATGTTTTAGAAGTTAAAGAGGTCACATAATTAGAGCAGGGATGGGAGAAACAGCAGACTAGACTTTTTTTCCAAATTTCCTAATGACTTTCAATGGACTTTAGGCCACTTTATCTGGTAAGTGTCTGCTTTTCCCCTTCTGTAGAACAGGAATAATGATGCTATATGATTTTCATCTTGCACCTATTCTCAGACTGCCAACAACATGGGTTTCAAATCATTATATGTAGGGTAGAAGAACACAGGACTTGCGTTTAAACCAGGGATGCTCAACCCTAGGTCCACAGGCCAGTTCTGGCCCCTGATGGCCTGTCAGGTATGAATCTGGAGCCTGCAAACACTGTCAGGAACTGCACTGATGTGCTGGTGAGCTCAGTGTGCTGCTAACAGGTGTTTCTAGCAGGTGAAGTATGTCCTGTGTTACAGAGGGAAGGCAAAAAATGGTCATAGTCCTTGCCAATTTTGTCCCTGGAAAATTCCTACACGAACCCCAAGCTGACACTCGGTTTCACCCTGACCATGAGAGCAAGGCAAACTTAATCAGGAACCTGAGACAATCCTTTCTGCCTCTTCAAAACACTCAAAGATGCACCTGCTCTGTATGCCATCTTCAGCCATAGCCAATCTCTGATGCTTCAAAAGAAGTAAAAATGAACCCCACCAACCAATCTATGCATAATCCTTCCTGACCCCTCCAGGGGACCAATCGAAGCCCTGAAGCATGAATGTCAATTATAAGCATTGCCTTAATTAAAAACTGCAGGTGTTATGAGGATTTTGAGGGTAATATAGCCCACCCTGTTCTCTTCAAAGTCCATAAAGACATGGATAAATAGAGCTGGACTCATATTCTCTCCAGCTTGTGCACACACATCAAAGAATTTGTCCTGAAGGCTAAATGAAAGCATGTCTTTCAGAAAATTATTCAATCTCAGTTCTTGTTCTGACTGTTAGTTAGGACTGATTTGCTTCCAGGAATGTGTAAGTCAACTTCCCAGAATGCTATACACACCAGTTTACCCTGCTTGCAGGAGACGTGCACTGCCGAGCCCTCTAGATCAATCACAATCAAACGTTAAGGTCCATAAAAGGTGTTTATATTCCTGGGTCAACATTCAGCACTGGATCATCAAAAGTTTTACTGAATCACCTGAACCTGGGTCAAGCCTTAAGGGATTGGGATGGATGCTTTGGGTGCCACAGCAAAACCCGGAGTGATTGACAATAACCTGTTGATCCTAACTGAGTTCTTCTTTCAGTGTTGTAATTTATACCAAGTGCAAATAGGAGCAAAATGCTACTGGAGGGAATAGCTGTGTAAACTTCCTCCAGCTCTGTTACTCAACTGTCTCGTTTCACCTAATGATAAAAACAGGAGGTAGGAGAAAGCCACGTAGCACCTGCCCATCCATCTTCTCAATGGCTGTTTCTATGGAGGCTTTGCTCTTCCAAGCCTTTGTCTGATGGGCTGCAAGTTGTCATGCTACAATGAAAGTATCAGCAGAGATTATATCTTCTGCAACAAGCAATTGCAAGTCTCCGGCCCCCAGAGGGCGAGAGATGTGGACAGTATGTATATCTGAATAAATACATTGCCAGGCAGCTCTTCACAACATGGTCTTCCATCCTCTTTCTAGGAAGAAGCTACACCATGCATTCCTTTTTCTGGTCTTAGTCCTGCAGCTGAACTGGAATAGCTTGTTTGATGCACTGCAGGCTCACTTCTTCCACTCTACATCCCGTACTGTCCTTGCACTAGATAGGATCAAACCTCAAAGGCTTGCACTAACCATCTTTGGATTGTACTTCCTTCATGGTTTCCTTTAGAAGGATTCTGTGTTCCCCTCCTGGGTTGCCAAAGCTGTTGTTGGGATGCCTCTCAAAGGATATAGTGTGTATTTAGAGCAAACTATTCAAATAGTTTTCCTTTATATCCCAACAGGCAAGGAACAATCGGAGAGAGACTTACACCAATTTTCTGCCACACATTCCCTCTCCGTGGCTATGAATGTTGTTTCTTTTCACTGCATTGTGGCAGGAAGCAGTTTATTCAACACAAAAAAGCCATGTATCAGTTCTTTTTGTTCCAACCTATTATAACACCTCTTTTACTGAAGATGTCATTCCTGATATTTATGGCTGAGATGTAGGAGCAAAGGGCTCTCACATCACATGCAACCAACACAACTGCAGTCTCTGACCCTGTGTTTTATCGTGATTGTTTTATGGGTCCAACTCCCAACTTGGCTTTGGAACCCAATTTTCTGATGGTAGAAAGAGTCCGTTAGCTGTGTTAGTCTGAAGTTACACCGAAGGCAGAGCAGGATGGCACATTATACCCTAACTCGGATGTCTGTCCAAATGAGTTGGTCTAAAGGGTGCCACCCTGCCCTACCCTCAAACAGGGTTTGACAGAATTTATTTTTTTCCCTCTGGTTACAATTTGGCCTAAAGTCAGTGGTCAGATCAACCTTCCTAGTTCTAATTTCTCCTGCATGCCAACATTTCCAAGAGAAAGGCATTTCAGTGATTTTCTTTCATCACTTTTTTTGTCTGGTTGTGTTTTGTGCATCAATGGGCAGATACTGCAGTGATAAATATCATGGATAGAAGTTGGTACTCCCATAGACAAATTAGATCTAATTGCACTGAAGAGGGGTAGGGAGAGAGGGGAGAACTAATTTTCAGCTATGACAGAAATGGACAACTGTACCCCAAAATATACCCTCAGATGACTGACCTGCAGGATTAAATACCCTTCAAGATTCCTTCCTTCAGTCCTTCCTTCCTCTCTCTTGTAAGTACTGAGGGGGATGGAGGGTAAGTGGGATAGAAGCTATATATTCATTACTTGCAAGCACAATGGAATTATCAGGGGGGAAAGAATTATGATGGCATGAGTGGTCAGAAGTGGAAACAACTCATTGTATTGTATTATTATATTGTTGGATATGTCAGAAGAAGCCCTGTGAAGCATGGGGGATAGGATGGGTTTTCATTCACAGACTTCCATTCACCTTTTTTGAGCTGGTGTCATTAATAGACCAATGAATCATTTAGACCAACGGATCATTTAGACTGGCTTCTGAATAATACAGGCCATAAACTGTTACCCATGGGCCATACCACACCGCATTAAAAGCCTGGTACTGATCCGGTGGTTGAACCACTCAGGGAGGGTCTCAGGAGTTACGGGCTCATTTCCTGTTTCTACCACAGATTCCCCACCCCTTCCTCAGCTACCCCCTACCTACCCCCAGAAGTCACTTATTCCTGCTAGGAATTGCCTTGTTCTTTGTGAACCAGGCTGACTATGAACCTGCTCTCACCCTCTGTCTTTCTTATCTATTTGGGAAAATCCTATTTCACTTAATGCACCCAAATACCCCTTTTCATTCCATCCAGGAGGAGCACACACCAACTGCTGAAACTTCCTTAGTCTGATGAAGGGTTTTTGAACTCGAAAGCTTGCTTAATAACTATTCTCCAACTATTTGGATTGGTCTAATAAGAGATATCAAATGCACCCAAGGAACCTTGTCTGCCTATGTCCTTAGACCAACACGGCTACAACCTAAACCCCCCAAATACTCCTTACACAGCAGTGTAACTGCAGCTTGTGCCACCTACGCCTAGTTTGTGATTCAGTTCTGTGCAAGCGAGTATGCGGCCACTAAGCTAGCTCAGTCATTTTGTACTCTGGCTGGGCAGGTATACAGTGATACACACAAGCCCAAGTGCATGTGTAATGATGGAAAAGTCCCAACATTTTAGCTGGCCAAAACTTTGTGAGTAGTAGGTGTTATACATCAGACAGAATGCCCTGCCATTTTAGCTCAATAGTTTAGGGTTGAGAATGATTTCCAATAGAGTAGGAGACAGGTCCTGAACCCTTTCACTTAGGGAAGATCTGAATCTTTATCTCCGGCTTGCTGGCAAAGTGCTCAGACAACCAGGCCTAACACTGGGCACGTCTACATGAGATGTTTAATGTGCAGTAGCTTAATGATCTGTGCCATAAATGTTGCATGTCTACTCATGCAACCCTATTGGGTTGGAGTAAAATCATTTACTCTTGCACCAGGATAGTACTTGTAAATACTTGTGAAGTAAAAACTCTGCAGCAGTGCAGGTATACATGCTGCAAAGGCTGGCTGAGGCTGCCTGCTGGTCTGTCCTGCACTGTAGTACCCTCATACCCCACCTAGCTTGTCTGTAGCACTTTGAGCCTGGGGGACCAGCCCTGGGCTGTCAGGATCCCCTTCCAGCCAGGACTGCTCCAATATGGCTCAATTTTCTGCTATCCTGGGCACAAGTGTAAACACACACCCAGGAAAAATAAATTCCAGTGCAATAGACCTATTGCAGAATTTATTGCAGCATAGAAATATGCATGCGTAGATGCACCCATTGGACATTAAGTCCTTTTCTAGCTCTCTTCTCGGAGATGGCCCATGGAGCAGTCAAGATTGGGAGATATGTGGTTCCAGGAGGAAGAGAGCAATGGGTATGTGGCTCAGTGAAAAGGATGCTGCTGTGGGCTCTTATTCCAAATGGGGCAGAAGCTTCCCCACTGCTCTTTATTCAATGGGTATTAAATGCAAGCGCAATGGGTCAGTGTCAAGAGGAGGGCAGGGGAATAGAGCTGTGTGAAGCCGTGATCGCTGATTAGATTTGGCAGAGATTTGGCCCGATTCGGCAGCTGAATCTCTGAATCCAAATCAAATCAGGAGAAACTTTAATCTCCCGGAATTGAATTGGAACCCTCCAAATCAATTCAGAGAGATTTGATAGTTTGGCCATAGACACAGCTTCAAATGTTTTTTCTACATACCACAAGGCACCAGGCAGCTCGTAAATGCTGAGATGCTAGGGCAGATGGAGCGTCCCATGGGAGTGTGGGGGAGTTCCCAGCATGCTCGTCAGTGGACCCAGAAGTGGACCAGAAGCCCCCTGGCTCAGTGACTGGTGTCTCCTGGGTCTGTGGGGACACCTGGGATCCCCTCACAATCGATCATTGAGCTGGGGGGGGATTCAAGGGAGTCCCCCGTGCACTTGGTGGCAGACCAGAAGTGGCGGCACTTCCAGGTTTGCCACCAAGCACACAGGGAGTCCCCCTGCGCTCCTGTGGGATGCTCCATCCACCCCAGCATTGCAGCGTTCACAAGGCACCTGGTACCTCAAGGTATGCAGAAAAAACATTTAAAGCTGTGTCTATGGCCGAATCGCTGATTCTCCAAATCAGCATTGAATCTTCAGATTCAGCCGAATCAAATCAGGACAGTGATCTGAATCAACAAATTACATCACTGTCCCTGATTTGATTCGGCTGAATCTGAATTGAATATGGCCCGCTTCACACACCCCTACGGGGGAAGGCTCTGCTCAGTTTGCTGAAGGGCAAAGTAGGATGCAGAAGTTCATGAAAGGGTCTAAACCCTGCAGTTATACAGCTGTGTATGGGCTATTTTGAGGAGTAAAGTGAAACAGGATTTATCCCTTTGTCTCTTATAGTTGGTATGTACAGCACCAAGCACTGTAAGGCTCTTCTCTGTCGAGCCCTGCAGACATTGAAAGAAAGAAAAATTAATAGAGCATAGGGTGTCTGTTTATTTCTTAAAGATTGATATGCAATAAATGATGGCACTATCACTGTGGCTATATGTCTTTTTTATAAGACAGAATGATGAAAAACTGGCACTTTGTTGCCTTTGTTACATATTGCCCATGCTCTGTTAGAAAAGGAGAAATGGCATTTTAAATAAAAGCATGCATTTCTACAAACGGTGCAACCAGCTATTTTCTGAAACCTCAATATTTTATGAAGCGGCGTGCCTTGTAATTGGTAAAGCTAGTGATTTAAAAGTAAAATGACAATCAAGCAGCCAATGTGAGAAATTAGGCAATGTCCATTATATCAGAAATCTGCATAATTTATGACCGGAGAATTTCAGCAAGGAAAATAAAAGGGCTCATTGTTGTCTCAGGGCCCGATCAAAAGCCCTGTGTAATCAGTTGGAACCTTTCTACTGACATCAGTGGGTTGCAGATCTGGCTCTATGTATTTTTTTAAAGCAAATTTGCTTAAAGGAAGCCCTGGAAAGCCTTTATTTTCTTTTTTTTTAACATGCCAGGTATCATGGTTAAAATGTTTCTCTGGAATTTCCTGATCCCCAGTGAAATCTGTGGAGGAAATTTGTCTCAAATATGTATTAAAACATAAAAAAGGTGTCAATACCAAGAAGGTGGAGGAATTCTTAAAGGTAATATGAGATGGTCTATAGCTGGAGATAATTGGCCTCAATCACTAAAGCATTTAAGAAGATACTTACACCTGTCAGGGCCACACTTAAGTGTAGGCTTAATTTTAAGGAGGGCTTACATGCAGTTTTGAATAATACTGGTTCCCTGAATTATGGTCAATGGCAAGGAAATAAGCAATGGTACCTTTCAGCTGAATAGTCAAGGAGGAAATTAAAACAAACACCCACACACCCACATGCACACACCCCTACTTCTCTACTACTGAGATGTATTTAGGCTGTAAAATAGTCTCCCATTGCAGAAGCTCCATTGTAGGCATTGCATAGCACTAGACTCAACAAAAAAGACTGAAACAAAGCATAGGATAGGGCGCAATCCTGCAGTAAACGTGATGAAAAGGGCCCTTTTGAAAGACATCCCATGAATTTATGACTGGCATCCCGTTGCCTGGAGAGAACGTTATTAAGGGACTGGGATGGAGAATGTATGCTGCACGATCCTGAAGAAACATATATTAATGTATATTTAGATCTATCTATCCAGATGGCTATAGCTATATCTAACCACAATAAAATAGTTGAGCTCTCTCAAGTG
>NW_005842036.1:1725882-1750922 GCF_000455745.1 Alligator sinensis | reverse complement strand
ACCAATACATTTTGCATTCTTCAGAAGCCAGTGTTCAATAAGTACTAAGTTTTGATCGATTGATACGGTGTCATATTTGACTAAAGAGGTGGGAAAGTTGCTACTGTTGCTTTGTGCTGGCTAGAAGAAGAATGCACTATTGATTTTATATGTTGGATGGGCTGTCAGTGTACAGTGCATTGTTGATTTTGACTTTTATAGCCAACATGTTTCCTTTAATTGGATCATTTGTAAAAGAGAGGAGGGTACCTGTTCCCTTCTGACAGTGACTGATTACAATCATTTCATGTTTGTCAATATTTGATAAACCCACGGTTACCCAACAACATGGCTGAAAACAGCATCTTTATGCATTTGCTTGTTTTCCCTTTCCCCATTCTTGATTTCAGCCCAATGTAACTAGCAACTTGTACTCGGTAACTTTTTGCATTTATTCGCCCTCTCATTTCCTGGATAAGGGAAATTCAATAGGTTTCCAGCTGGAATCTGAACCGATGCTGTCTCTTGGAGAGAAGCACACACTGGGACGTCCTGCCCTCCCCTCCCCTCCCTTTGTGTTGCCATCACACATCTCTTTGGTGATTCACAGGCTTCTGCAACTGCGCGACTAAGATGCACAGAGCCTGCCTTGAATTTCCAGCTGTCAGATCTCTAACACAGTGAACCAAGAATAGCAGCTCCGTAACCCATCATTACCCCAAAACTTTCCTCCTTCTTCTCCTTCTTCCCGTCGCTATTATTTTGCAATATGCTGGATGCAAATGAGAAGATCACTACAGAGAGGTCTGGATCTCAAGGAAGACTTGAGATATGCTCGTGTGGCATTGTTATAAATTATTTGAAGGGAATGCGTGTTGGTATTTTAATTGTGTCTTTGATGCTCGGTTCACAGATGGCTGCTAATTTCATCTGATGTACTGAACAGTTCTCTGTTTTACTCTTGAAAGAGAAGACGTATTTGCCAGTCAGGCTCAATCTTTGTTCTCTCCTGCTTAGTAAAGCAAAACCTTTTTCATTTTCACCTATGTTAATTAGGGCTAGTAATGTAAAGATTCTCCTGTGAGGCCCAGCATGAAAACTTTCAAGGCGCACAAGGGCTCCCAGGTGGAGACAACAATCCAGGTCACGAACCACATATCACCATGTGAACCTTGAGGCTGCCTCTCCTGGGCACATTTGTGGCAAAGATGACAAGGAAGAGATGAGGACAACCTGAGCTGGTTGCTTCCCAGGAACTTTGCTCATCCAACTGTTGCTCTAAAACACATAAGGAAGATAGATTATAACAACAGCACCCAAAAAGTGATTTACTTCATAGTGACTGGGGAGGGCCTGATTGGTTACAAGATTCTGGGTCATCCCATTTCCATCCCTCTTCAAAGAAGCCAGGATATATATTGCATGTTTGCTCTTGATAGGGGAGGGATAGCATCATGGGCATGGTGACCCAAGGTGTCCACTCTACTCCTATGGTCCAAAGAGCTTGAAGGCCATGAAAAAACACTAGGAAGGAAGGAGTTACCAACCTAACTACTTCAGTTTAGGGCCATTGCTATTCAAGAGGAGAAGAAACAGGAGCTGATACCAGGGACTGAATTGGTCAGAGGAACTGGAGCTCTCAGCAGCAGTAGAGGACTTAAATTTAGGGGAGTAGACCCCCAAAGGAAGAAGACATCATCAATTTTGACAAAACAATAAGGAAGAAAGCATCTGCGATGAAAAAAAAAAATTCCCAGAGAGCAAGGCAACATGAGTAGGGGGGGAAGTATGGGGAGGAGAGAACAAGGTGGGGAGGAATAGAAAGTTAAGTAAATTGTATGATATTCCCCCACCCCCATAAGCAATTTCTGTTGGAGGCAACCGATCTTTTTCCGACAAAAGGGGATAGAGAAATTAGTTAAAAACACCTTTTTGTTTAAGTACTACTTATGTGTCTGCTTTCAACTGCTGAGCAGCAGGTTAATGTTTTAATTCAGAGGAAGATTTGGGCCTCAGTATCTAAAGGAGTCATCTAGGATGCAGCTGAACTAGTCGGTCCCTAGGACCTGCTCCACTCCGGGAGGCTGACGTTCATGTACCCGCATCCCAGAGAGCCCTCCTCATCAGCTGGCCATGAGCATTGTTGGTAGGGGATGCGCCCATCGCTTCCTGATGGAGTTGTGTCACTGTGTGGAAAGGAAGGTTTGGTTTTTCAGCTAAAAGGGAGCGTGACTTTGTAATTCTGTGTTTAGCGCACTCACCTTGGAGAGGAGAAACCAGATACCGATCTCGGATCCCAGGCAGCTTTTGTATTCTACTGGAAGACATCCCTGGACAAATGCAGTCAGTCAAAGGCATTTTTCTTATGGCATTTTTTACAGTTGGGGGTGATCCAAAAGTTTCCATCAATATTTTTTAATGGAAAACAAAAATATTCACCAAAACAGTCTGCCTTGTTGGGGGAAGTGTTGACTGTTTGTTGACCCCCTTCTGTCCCCCCAAAATCCCAAAACAGATAACCTGTCCACACACTTTTTCTTTCTTTTTGACTAAAATCCCCAACACTTTCTCTGACAACTGCCAGACCAGTGCCTTACAGGAGCTGCAGTTTCAGTGTTTTATTCTCTCTACTTCTCTATGGGCTGCTCTCCTTAG
This sequence comes from Alligator sinensis, assembly GCF_000455745.1. NCBI lineage: Eukaryota > Metazoa > Chordata > Crocodylia > Alligatoridae > Alligator > Alligator sinensis. The sequence continues at coordinate 1,748,288 of NW_005842036.1, read as the reverse complement.
CCAGATTATTTCCCCCCATGATATTTCCCCCATGGTGAGCTGCAGGGACTCAGAGGCCGGGGATAATTGCCCAGGATGGTGAAGTCCAGACGTGAAGTTTGGCTAATGAAAAGGACTGGGGGCAGAAGGCACTCAAATTACAAGTCCAAGGAAGCACCCAAACATTTCTTAACCAATTCTGTTTTCTTGGAGCAGATTTTCTTGTTCGCTTTTCGTCTTTCTTCTTTTCATTTTTTGATTGTCATTATTTTCCTGAAAAATAGATTCATAGATTGTAAGCCAGAAGGGACCTTGGAAGATAATCACAGGAACGGTGCATGCCCCCGGTGGCTGGGGGGGCACGGCTGCACTGGTGGTGGCGGGAGCCCAGCAGCGGTAAGCTGGGAGCTCCTGCAGATGCTGCCAGCACTGTCGGTGGTGGAGGGTGGGTGGCGAGCTCCTACCAGGGGTCAGCAACCACCTGCAGGTGCTGCCAGCAGTGTCGTGGACTGCCCACAGATACCTCCAGTGGTGTCAGTGGCACGGTGGCAAGCGGTGACCTCCCACAGGTACCACTGACAATGTCGGCGGTGCCTTTTTGCAGGGGGTGCACGTGCACCCGTGTGCACCCACTATGCACCGCCCCTGCTTGTGTCCAGCCCCCTGCACCAAGCTGGAAAGATAGCTGGGGGTCAGGTGACCCCAGCAAAGTGACTGTCCAGTCTCCTCTTGAAGATTTCCAGGGTAGGCGATTGCACCACCTCTGGAGGGAGCTTATTCCACAGTCTGACTGTGAAGGAGTTTTTCCTAATGTTGAATCAACATCTTCAATACAGATTTTTCTTTTTTTTGGTAAGAATTTAAAAAAAACCCACATTTTCCAATTAGCTCTCATATGTGTAATTGTTCTGGGGAAAAGCATACCGGACCTGTGGGATTTCAGTCTGGGCTCACCTGTAGGCAGAAGCCATCCAAGTGTTCATCGCATTCTGTGCAGTTCAATAAGACGTGAGATGCTCAGACATTTCCACTGGGCCTCATGTCCCTTGCTGCATTATCATATCTATTAAACATACCGTTTTGTTAAAGATATGTATCCGAAAGAATGATTCCAATTAGGCAGTGATCATTATGAATGAGTGCCTGCTATTTTTTTTTCCAGCAATATGCATTTGTGTCAGCTGAAGAGAGAGTCCTGTCTTCGATTAATTTTTATCCTTGATCTTATCCCTGCCAGTGCATTCAGGTTTCCTTATCCGTTTTAGACCCTCCTTATTCACACCAGTACCTCTAACTAAAGTGCACACGTCTGCTAATATCACAGCTTAATTGATGGCATTAGGAGGAAACCCTGCTTCAGCCTTTCAAATGCCCGAGGTAAAACTTTTAGAGCAAATGATTTCCAAGTGAACTCTCCTAGTGCTGTAACTGAAGCCCTCCTCTAACACATGCACACACACACATGCACATACACACACACACACACCCTTCCCTTCTGAGGGACTAGTCATTTTTATTCATTTCAATAGCAGGTGTGAAATAGTAGCTTGTCATCTGCCTTTTGTAGTGCTGCAAGCCAAAATTATAAATGGTCTGACATTAATGGCAGACCAAAATTTAGTGTCATATTGGTAGTTGGTATTGAAAATGTTTTGATATGACAGATGAAATGCCTGCTGCAGCAACCTTAGTTAGACTTCAGCCAGATACATCTGGCAGGAAAAAAAAATGAACAAAAAAAAAAAAATGCCTTGCTGTAGGTAACTAATTTTTATGGCATTTCTTCATTCCGCTCCTCTCATTCTTCTTCTTTCTTCCTCTCCTTGCTTTTTTTTTTCCCCCTTTAAATTTTGTGTGAGATTTAGTGCTTTTGAGAGTGCGGGCTGGCATAGCTGAGTTTGGAGTCATGCATAGTACTCGTAGATGGCAGGTGAGAGAGTCCCTCAACTTCCATTTTCATTGCAGGCCTAAACATTCAGCTACACCCGCTGCCAGCACAATCCTAGGTTTCCACGTAGCTCTGCAGCACTGCCTTTAATTTATTCTGAAGTATTGCTGCCCCCACACTGCTCCTGAGCTCCGCATTACTTTGGTAATGGACTTTTATCTGAGTCTCCTGGTTTAGTCCTGGGATCCCCTTTATCAAATCATTTAGGCATGGCCTGCTGACCCTCCTTTGTGTCCATGATTTAATCCTCCTATGTCCTCCAGATGTGCGGTGGAACTTTACTCCAAATCTATAACATCTCTCTGGGTGCGTCTACATGAGACACTTTACTGGGTACATGAGCCACTAAGTGAACCGTATCCTAATAACACTATGCAGTAGCGTGCCGGCCAAAACCTGTGCTAATACGCTGCTGTGGAGTAGCATTAGGCTACTGCACAGTTAGTGTCTGTAAAAACCTACGCGCTGGTACTACTGCACAGTAGCACCATTGCTGCGCATTAATTTAGTACTTGGTTATCCAAGTACGAATCTTAATGTGGAGTAACTGCGGTGCATTAACAAACGTGTAGATGCACTCACTAAGTGTTAGACTAATCTAAGGCACAATAAAGCATCACCCTCTACAAATGCACAGTGATTACTGCACAGACTAATGTGTCATTTTCTAGTACCTGTAAATACAGGTACTAGGAAAGTGGTGCGTTAATGAATGCACCATATCGTACGTATAGGAACTACCCCAGGCTGCTTCAGGGGGGCAGAGCAGGGCAGGATCAGCCCTGGACTGAACTCCTGTCAGGCTCAATTTGCTCCCAGTGGGCGTGCACATGTAGACATGCACTGGGTGTGCTTAGGGACCCTGAATTTTCTGCACAGAAAATTCAAGTGGATTAATTGCACATGTAGATGTGCCCTGTGTTTTAATCCTGCAAATGTTTAAAGAGATAAATCATTCATGATCATTAAATTCAACAAGTGTCATATATATATTTAATGGTCTAGTCAAAACAGTCTATAATGAAAGGCACTTTTTACTCAACTTGGTCAATGCCCAATTGACAGGTATGAAGATCCCATCAATGATCCTTTCCTTAAAGATTTTCTGCTTGCTTTCTCTTTTTCTCTCTCTCTCATGAAAAGAGTTCTTATTCTTATTTCAAAATAGAAAGACTTAAGACTCATGAATGCATTCATTATAAACTTTACTGAGGCCCTGTGATGAACTACTCACACTTGGAAGGTATTTTCTGCATACCCTAAAAATGCTGGGAAGAAGAAAGAAAGATGGAGCACTTGTATAATAACTAGGCTATACCGGAGTCTGAAGTAGACTCAAATGCAAAGCCTTTTCCCTGGTTAAGCAAGCTTCTCAAAAAGCACAGGCTTTTTCTTTGCTTGTTCTCTATGGCAGCTGACACTATCATGGACCATGATTCAGGAAAACACTTAAATATATAATTAACGCCTTAGGATCATAGCATCATAGTATGACAGGAAAGCAAGACTGGAAGGGACCTTGTCAGGTCATCCAGTCCAGTCCCTTGCTCAAGGCATCCCTGACTCAAGCCAAGTAGCCTTCCATACTCAGAAAGTTGTTAAGCATAAACTTTAAGTATGTGCTTAAGAGCTTTGCTGAGTACAGATGCCTTCATAAACTGAAGCCTCAAAATGCAAGATCATCCAAGGATAGCAGATGATGCACCTGAGACTGGAAATCACCAGCATCATCCTCATCTAGTCACAAAACAATAGCATGCATATTGGCATTCTAGAAAGCATCAACTCACTTTCTCAACCATGTATTCATTTGTTTTAAACTTTGAATATTAATAAGGAAAATAATTGCTAATAAAATAATCGAACAGAGCACACTCCACTTCTTTGCCTATAGTGAAAGTACATAGTATGACGAACTATGTAACATGACACGAATCCCCCCATTTTTTTTTCTTTTTGCCTATTGCTTTCCTTTATGGCAAACACCCCTTATCTTGATATCGGTTTAGTGCATAAACCACTTAACTGCCTAGGAACTCTTCAGCCTCACTGTCTACTTTGTAATGTAATTGTACTCTGGTTAACCACATAATTGGTGAAAATAACTAGCAGCTGTTAAATTTCAAGGTTTCTAAAGCAGCTCTGATTTATATAGGACCTATCAGTCTCGAAGTTGCTATTAAAGGCAGAATGCTCTCAGAGAAACACAGAAAGAAGTCTCAATGAGGTGCAAAAAAGCTTAGCATATACATTTCCTGCAGCTAATGCGCATCTTTTACATTGAGTCTAGATAAGTGCATAGGCAGGGGGTGCATCTACACATTCATTAATGCGCTGTAGTTACTGTGCATTAAGTTTAGTACTTGGATAACCAAGTATTAAATCAATGTGCAGTAACTGGGGCTCCTGTGCAGTAGCACCAGTGCATGGGTTTGCAGTTATGCTTACTGCACAGTAGCCTAATGCTACCATGCAATAGTGTATTAGCACGGGTTATGCCCGCCACGCTACTGGGCAGTGTTATTAGGCTACTGTGCAGTCAGCATCCTGTGTAGAAGCACCCAGGGCAACTGCATGGTCTTTCCTCAGTCCTGAAGCTACAGGCTTAAGCAAACTACACTGCACTTTTTCTCCAAGGAGTCACAACTCACTTTGCAAGCATTTTAAGTTCCCCACCTGCCTTATGACATATTGCACTTAGTGGGTATTATTATAACATATTACCCACTTTATTACTGATGAGACGTATCAATACAAAGTTAAGTGATATTCCCAAGTTCTCACCGTCAGCCACCAAGAGAGGCAATAACAACACATACTTTCATTTCAAAGCAATTCTGCATCAGCAGCAGGAGGTTTCCTCGGGTCCAGGAATCCTTACTGAGAGATATCCGTCCTTTTCACTAAGGGTTACCCATGTATTCAGATATCAACAGCCCTTATAATTTCTTTTCAGTCCCCTTGGGTAAATAAGGCCTTGATTCTTCATTTAAGTGTATGCAGTTACACAACTGTGCTGGCATGGAAGCCAATTCACCAGTTGCAGAAGCAAGGTAGTGACTTGCCATGAAAATTAATAGCACCGTCTTTTCAGTATTCAACCTGTTGTATTTTAACAAAAAAGGGGAGGAGCAGAGCAAACCATGGACTTTGGGGGATGCTGAGAAAACCTCATTTTGTATCATAGCTATAAATGTGCAACGTTGTAACGGTATCTGCTTTGTGCATCTCACACGCTTTCATAGACACGTGATTTTCTGTTCATAAGTACAAAATTAATTCCGCATTCGATTACACAAAAACACAGAAACGCACCTCACAAAACAATGAAATGCAAATCTGGGTCCGTTGGATCGATGGTGCTTTGGTAGCACTTCCGGTCCAAACTTTAAAGCAGGGTTGAACTGCAGGAAAGCTAGCACTAGCGTGGACTTCAAAACCGTCATTTCTTTCTTTTGTATCACCTAATATATAAGTTTACATCTGACTGGTTAAAAAGAAAATTCATATAATGTATGGAATGAACTGTTTCCACGTTTTTTTTTCCTTGCTGCTATAATTTTTATATCTCATTTTACCTCTGTAATTAAGACAGGTCTGGTAGGTATTTAAATTAGCCTGGCTTTCATCTCTATCACACATTCATTTCAAAACTTTTATGAATATTTAATAGAGGTTTTATAATTCATGGTGATGTGATGAACAGCCTTTTGGCCGTTAAGTCAATTGACAGAAAAAAAAAAAAAAAAAAGAAAAAGAAAAAAGAAACCTCTCTTCAGGCAGAAATAATAACGATTCTATTTCTGTTCCTAGATTGGTGATTACACAGTCACCTGTTTTCACATTAAACTTTGATGATAAATTACTCAGCAACCATGATAATATCAGAAGTTTTACTGGCCAGAACAAATTGCCAGTAATTGCTTGCATGATAAAGGGAAAGTGCTGTTTCGCAGTCCTTCTGTCCTTCCCCTTCGGGAATATCTGCAACCCCACAATCTAACTGCTTCTTTCTCTCCCTCTCTTTTTCTCTTTTACTCCTCTCTCTTTCTTTCTCTCCCTCTCTCTCTTTGTTTCATTTCAAATAATTTCAAAGGCAGCTCTCCCAGCCTTTTAAGAATATATTAACATGCCATTAACGCCACCATGGTTTTTGCATGCACATTGAGAACCCGGGCGGAGAAGACCAGTTGAGTTTTAGATAAGCGTGAGTTGAAACAGATTCTTTTATTTATCTCTTTATTTGCTGACTTTGGTTCATTAAAACCCTAAGAACCTCCTGCATTCGGGTGGACACACCTAGGATTATCAAACCCAACAGAAAAGCCGGTCGGATAGCCTCTATTTGGTTTTTGCATTCGTTGTCCTTTATACTTGCAACTCGACTCATCCCTTATTACTAACACCACAGTGAGTCATAGCAGTAATTGTGGGAGTAGTAAAACAGGATCTAGAGGATCCCTGCTGTGTAACTAGGACACAGCCCTTGTGGGAGAGTCACCATGAAGCATGCTCCCCCTTGCTGAATGCCAAGGCCCAGATATAAGCAGCGTAATTGCTATGCATCAGAGCTGTTTGCAGGTGTGCATTCAGGGTCACACTAACTAAAACATCCTCCCTAGCTTGCTCCTGCGGCCATACGGTGGAGGGCAAGCAAAACTCGGGGGCATCCGAACTGCAAGCCTCTGGGCTTCAGCCTGCATGTAGGATGCTCACCAAATGATTTGGAAGCATTTGCAGCCCCAGGTGGGGGTGGAGGATGTTTGCTGATGGTAGGGCCACATATGGTTCTTGAATTACTCATGGATTTGGAATTGATGTGGGTGATTTGACTTGTAAAGCAACAAATTTTCCTAAAAAAAATAAATAAATAAAATAAAAATCTACACTACCTAGGGCCTGGCCTGAGTGGAAGCGAGCAGGGCATGCTTCCCACTGCTCTCCTGGACTCTGGAGGCAGTGTAGACATGGCCTCCTATTCCTGCCCAGAGCAGGGGGGTTGGATTCGATGACCTTTTAAGGTCTCTTCCAGCCCTTAATTTCTATGATTTCTGTGACTTCACAATCTGGATCTACCTGTGGTGAGCTTGCCAACAGCAGCCTGGCTGCCAGCTCGAAAAAGGCTTCAAGCAATTGGTGGAGCATTCCCACCAATCAGATGATGTTTGGGGAGAGGCTTGCCCCCCCCCTCCCCACGATAGTCCGGCCTTGGTTGGGGCCCCCCCCGCCCTTCCTGATTGGTCCATCTGCAATCCTGAGGCGGAGCCTCTGGAGGGGATAAAAGAACAGCGTGTCCAGCACATGGGCGACTGCAACGAGGGATGGAGAAAGGCACGGATGAAAAAGAGCTGGCCGGTGAGATGGAACAGTTGCCCTGGAGAACCCAAAGACCTCTTTGCCGGATGGGAGCAGCAAACGGCCACATCTCCAGCCCCACTGCTGAGGGGCACGGTGTCCGTACACTGCTCAGTGCATGGAGCAGGACCCTGGGAGCTGCAGGAGGCAGCTCGGGTCTCCAACCCCTGGCACGGGGCCAGGCAATCAGTGCATGGGTGGTGCACAGAGCGTGACCCTGGGAGCTGCATGAGGTAGCTTGGGTCTCCAGTTGGTGCATGAGTGGTGCACAGACTGGGACCGTGGGAGCTGCTTGGAGGTGGCTCAGGTCTCCAACTCCTGGCATATGCTAGGCAGTGGTGCACAGTGGGTGCACAGGGTCCAGGTGGGACCCAGGCCCTAGGAGGCACCCAGAAGTGACTCAGGTCTCCAACTCTGGGCACAAGGCCAGGAAGTTGGTGCAGACAGTGCTGCATGGAGGGTACGGGAGTGGATTGGGGCTCTGGGAGCCACTCAGGGCGGCTCAGGTTTGCAACCCCCCTGGCATGAGGTCAGGAACCCAGCACACAGGCCCATGCCTGGAGTATCTGGGAACAGACAGAGACCCCAGTGCCACACAAGGCAGCTGGGGTCTCTAACCCTGAGCAAAAGCCCCTTGATGCATGCGATGGTGCACAGGGCCCTGAGTGGGCAGCATCCCAGAGAAAGCCCAAGGCAGCTGGGCAATAGGTAGAGCCCTTGGTACATGCAATGGCGCACAGGGCCATGAGCGGGCAAATGGTTCAGAGAGCCCAGGAGGGCAGTGAGCCTCAGTCAGAGGAGGAGACGCCTCACTCCAACCCTGGAGCCGTGAGTTACCCAGGGATGGGGGACTCCCACAGAAATGGAGGGGTCTTTCCCACTCCTGCAATACTAACCTTTGGAGAGAAGACCCCTGAAGAGAGGGGCTCCTGTGGGGAGGTTTGGAGTTTTCCCGGCGGGGGGCGTGGGATGTACTAACTGGGATGAGGCAGGCTTGAGGAGCACTGGGGATTTTCTCCTCCATCACTGGAGTGCAGTCACAGCTCCAGGACAGACTGGGCCTCGGTGTCCCTTAAAGAGTGGTTTCAATTTGATAGTCCTGCACTGTATATTTTGTGAGTCAGCGCCTCATATTTTGTGTATTTGCATTTTATGGTTGTGAGCTGGTATGTCAATAGAGTAGCATATTGCCTGATCTTTATCCTTTGTTCTGGTTTACTTACCTGTATCCCAAGTGGAGAGGGAGGTAAAGGAGTGTACATATATTGCATATAGTTCCATGTTTATATATATATATATATATATATATTCCTTCCTATGATTTATTGTATTAATACATTTGTATATAGTTAAGTTCACAGAGCATTTTGGCTTGGCTCTATAGGGGAAGGAGGGAACCTGCATGCAGCCAGCAGTGGGGTGAAACTGGTGACCCTGCTAACCTTTCCCTTCGATTGGAGATGGCAGGACATAACCAGGTACTACCTGGGTTACATACCTTAGAAAGTGCCTAGATTGCCTCATTCACTATATAGGAAGCCTAGGAGATCTAGTTGATTAAGATTAATGATGTAGGGCAAAGTGCTTTACTATTAAGGCTGCCATACTGCAGTAGACAGTTGATTATGATCTGGCGCCAAAGCTCCAGTTCATCCCTGGACACAAGCACATCGGCGACCCTTCGCTATGTGGGCTGTCCCACTGACTGGCTGTTGGGTACCTATGTGTGTAGAATCACATTCATGCTTAAATACCATGCAAAATCCAAGTTGAAAGGCATCACAAGTACCTTCCCGGCCCTTAAAAATATTTCTCGGGCAGCATTTGCAAATTTCTGTTCTGTGTGCCTGCATTTACAGGGGTGCGTGTGCGTGCGCACGCGTGTGTGAGAGAGAGAGAGAGAGAGAGAGAAAGAGAAATAAATCAATAACAAATTCACTTTCCAGTTATCCTAGAATATGAATTTACTGAGTAAAAAAGCATAAAACAAGAGCATGCTCAAGATTATTATTATTCAAAGCTGTTAGCATGGGGAGCTTTGGATTTTACTAGTGCAGCATAAATTTGAAAAGAGCTCTCACTGGATGGGTATAGATAACTTTTTTTCTTTCTTTTCTTTTCTTTTCTTTTTATTTTTTTTTTGGCACGCGATATGTTAAGGCAAGCAGTAACTAAATTTCAGTTGAGGTCAGTGTGGGCATGATCCTCCTTCGGCCCGTGGAAGGAGAAATTTAAAGTGCTCATCCGCGTTTCTACTCTCCAACCTCTCCTCCTTCAAAGGAATCCTCAAGGCTTCCGAGTAAAAAAAAAAGGAAAGAAAAAGAAAGAAGTGTCTTCACGCAAACATGAGCCCATAAACACGAACCTGCTCCCTCGTATTGCTTTTGATGTGTGAACACAATGCCATTCTCTCCCTTGGCATGGGCCCAGATGCTTTCTTCTTTATTGCTGGCTGGAATGCCTAATAGGCATAAACTCACTGCAAACGGGACCCGCATGGATTTTAGCACATTTAGATCCTGAATAATTTAAATAATTTGATTCCAGTGATGTGGGATTGATTCAAATATGCAAACGTTTGCAGGGATGAGGGTGTGAAGAGGTAGCCATCCGAGGTTTCCTTTCAAACCATTGTTTTTCCTCCTATAGGATCAGTCAATGGCATTTTAGACTCTCCTCCTACTCATCTTTTCACTTGTCTGAAGCTTAAGTTCCTGTTGAACTAAATCATTGTCCAGCGTTTCCAAAAGGGATATGAGTTTGAAGGAAGCTTCAGTTTTGGTTGATGAAGTGAGCTTGGGCTTAAACAGGTTTATGCATCTCTGATTTACTTAGTCTACAAGGTGCATCTCTCCCTTGCCTTCTGGTCAAATTAAGGCAGTTTTAGAAATCCTGGTTTTTAGATGCCGGAAACTTTCTGAAATTCAATCCTTATTAAAGGATCTCAAGACAGAGTACTGTTTGAACATCTTGCCTTGCTCTTTTTGATTGTCTTACTTTACACATTTGTGCCCTTTGCAAGTGAGGAACTGCTTAAATAGCGTCTAACCCTGAAATACGGCTGCAGTCAAGTTGCAGAGGATTGCATCTAAGATTAACTTTAAAAATAATTGTGTATAAGCCACCAGGATATAGTATATATATTTTCTGCCAAAATTATTTCAGTCACAAGGGGGTGAATAACATAGGGTTAGACTGACTAGTCCAAGGGGAAAAAAAATACTCAGATCAAACCAAACCAAACCAAATCGTTGTCTTCTGCTTTCGGGAAGAAGTAAAGTTGCATGGTGAATATTAATTAATTAAAATGATTGTCCCAGGGAGGGGATGTAGTTTAATGTTTAGGGCACTGCATTTGAAACCTGAACTTCTATGTACACTTATCTTGCTGTGAGCTCTGCCACTGAGATATGTTGTGACTTTGGGCAAATCATTTAGCCCTCCTGTTAATGCATGAAAGGGTTCTGAAAATAACATATTATACTTATTAGCTCTGTGTTGTAAAAATGCATTAAATAGCATGGACAACGTGTTTTTCTTTCACTGGATAAAAGGACGTATAAGTAAGTATACATCGACATAAATATATACTCTAGCATGTGTGTGTTCACCGTGTGTGTGTATTCCACAAAATGAGAAAGAAGAGAGAAATCAGTGGGCTCTTTCCTCTTTAACACACACACACACACACACACACACACACACACACACACACCAGTCCACAAACTGGGAAAGAAAATAATAACTTCAGTGGGCTCCTTCCCATTTGTAAAATTTGAGTGGGTCCAAATCACGCGAACAAATTATTTTTAACTGGAAATATCTCTTTTCAACCAAACCATCTCTGATACCGATTTCCTTATTATTTGCATAATGTTTGGACAGAAACCGGACATGAGCATCTGAAAAAGTTGATTAAAAATATTTTAGGGGTTTAATCTCTGATTACATTCTGCCCTTCCTTCTTTATATTGGTTTTCTGATCTTTTGTCTTGGAGTCCATGTGGCTGCGGGACAGACAATTGCCATTGTCTTGTTTCCCATAGCCAGTCTTTGTTATTTTGCCTGGTCCATTTGAATTGGTTCATTAGGGGCTTGGTGAGACTCCATCAGGAGTCCACCTCCAACAACCATTCAGATAATGGCATATCAAGCACACATCTCGCTGAAAGCAGAATGCAAATCCTAGACACATAGAAGCAACTTTTGCAATGCGGTTAGAAGTAGAAAACAAGAGTTGAATCAGGACGTGGTTTTGTCCCTGGCTACCTTCTTGTGTTGCCTCAGTTGACCTAACTTGTTCGTGGTGATGGGATTTGGTCTGACACATTGTGTATTACATGATGCTGCAGCAACAAAAAGCACTAGGTTGGAGAATGTAGTGAGGCAGCATGTCCCATGTGTTGACTTGCCGATGGGTCTTTCAGCATCCCCTCTGTGGTAGAAATGGCAGTCCCCAATCCCCAATCCTTCAAGCATCAAAGAAGAGTAAACACAGCTCGGCTGTCCATTTGACATATGCTTTCAGAAGCCTATTTTCCTGCTTCTCCTGGAGGACCTCTTCCTCCCCGGTCCAACTGACCTTGCACACTGAAAAGCTGTGCAAGCTGAACCAAAAGGTGCGGAGAAATGGAAAACCCATGCCCCAGCATTTAGCTCACCGTACAGCCTCACAAAAGCATGCACACAAGCCAATTCTCTTGAAACAATGTGTGTTTTGGTCTGGGCACCATTAACAAATATGTTAACTCCATGTGACAACTGATTAATTTTGGTTTAAGGTTATGAATACAAAACAAAGCATGCTGGTATGTAACGTGAATTTTAATGATGTCACAGCACTGGTAAAAGATGAGAAAGATAATTTAATTTGCTTTCTTTGAAAGGTCAGTTCTCTTGAGATGAAATTTTCCCTTAGGGTGTCAATGCCCCTCATTCTCTTTTTCTCTTGCTCTCTCTCTTGCTCTTTATTTCTCATTCTCTCTCTCTTGCTTTTTCAGGAAAGTGAACATTTATATTTAAACACAAGAGTATCAGGGTTGGGTTTTTTTGTTTTTTTTTGTTTTCTTCTCTTTCCTTTTCTTTTGCAAAAATAGTGTCAAAAGAGAAGGGGGGGGAAAAAGCCCAGACGTTTCATTTTTCAAACTCGAGCCTATAAATATTTAAACAATGTGCTTCTTGCTCTTTTAGTTACTGGTGTGTGTGTGTTCGCGTTGTGGCTGAGTAGCGAAAGCAAGCTGCACATGGGCTCTAGCAACACAGGTGTAATCATTTCTCTGTAATCAAATTTGCATTTGCACCTTGGAAGATTGCAAGGGAGAATGAGTGATAAGCGGTGACAGGCTGGCTCCTGTCTTTGCTTAGGCGTGAAGGCCTTGGTCCTGGGAGCTCCTGCCAGGGCTCAGGCTGCTCAGCATTTATAGGGAGTTACTCTATACTTCAGAGGTTAGAATCCTACCCATTCCTGGGCAATGTAAATCAGCATAGCTTCAGTGACATAAATGGATTTATATTGATTTACTCCAGACAAGATGTGGAGTCTGTAGTTCTGGGCACACGACAAACATATCTGACTGCGGTTTTCATTCACAATTAAATTCTATGGGACTCCTCCATAGGGGAGAAGAGTGTCAGTAAAGTGTCCTGCTGTTATACATTGGATATACATTATATACAGATAAAAAGGGCTGCTCAGCGTACCCGCGTTTCCTATTCTCTTCTATAAGTGAAACCCACTTAAAGTAAATGGAATTATGCTGATTTTTGCCACCTGATGATGCGTTTCACCATGCATAAACAACTGTGGTCTAACAATATTTTTCTTACTTGGAAGTAGAAAATAGCACCTGTTAGGACTATTTAGGAAAGCATGTTTTAATCCTGGCAAAGGCAGAGGCCTCCTTACCTGCATCTCTTATTCCGGCTAGCCGTCTGTTTGCTTGCTTTCTGTCTTTGTGGGAACGTTATGCTCAGATGAAATGCAGAAAGACTATAACAACGTCCGATGCACGAGCCAAGAATCCTACACAAAACTAAAATGTGATTATGCAATTAAAAACTGTATCACAATTTATATGCATAAGAGGATCAAGTTCAGGTTGCACAGTAACCATAATCCTGGGATTTAATTTTGGAGGGCTTAATTTCAGACCCTCGGTGGTGTCTTTTAATGCGGTATGTTTGCAATGCAGCCTATATGCAATCAGACACGTACACACATACACAGGGTGTTTTTGGAACAAGTCTGCCAAAAGCTTCATTGACTTCAGTAGGATTCAAACAGGGCAGTGCCAAGGGTTTTTGAAAAAACGAACCCAGGTATTAAGTAACCTAGACATGTATTTATTTCATTGTTGTTTTTATTACCTGATTTTTGTCCCCTGTTACTGAAGATGGAGGGTAAAATACTGAGCTCGTTTAGGACACGGTCATTGAGAGGTACTGGTGAAAAACTAATCCGCAATATGAGGATTTCAACCTAAACTCGTAGACAGAGGGGCTCTCCTTCCATCAAACAAGCCTTTCACACTGGGCCCCCAACACCTTATTTAGGCTTACAATGAAACAGCAATAATAGCAACCACAGCTATGAAAGGGGATTTTTTAATTGCTGGAGTTAACTGGAATATTTTACACTTAGGTGGGGATTTCTGTTAACAACCCTTTGCATCAAGAACGAAGGAGTTAACACTATCTGATTTAAACAGCCGTTCAGCCAAAAGAGATGCTTCAAAATCAGACTCTCTCTAGAAATGGGTTGATTTTCTTTTTTGGCTTGGCAAAGACACTGGACCTGTACTGTATGCTAAGCTCATAATTGCCTGGCTTGTCAAGCTTCAGAGCTCACGCCTAAGACGCATCTTTCCTCCAGCCTCTGTTAATTTTGCCTTTCTAAACCCTAATGCCTCGAACAAGAACAAATGCACAGATCGCTACAAGAGCATTACAGTTGTTGAGCTGGTACATGGAGCTGGCAGCTTCTCCCCTCCCGTCCCCCACCACCCGACCCGCCTTCCCTGTTTGTAGGTTTACAGCAGGGTTTGGACCACTGCAAAAAACATGTGCACAAGCATGCGTGCACACACACACACACACACACACACGCTCATTCATTAGTGCCTGAAGCTGTCAGATGAGTGTGGAGAAGAAGGAGCAGTTTGCAAGACCTTGATCCTCTGCTCTTCTCTGTGTTAAACTTCCTTCTGACAAGTTTCGGGAGATCAGAAATGTTTTATTCCTCAGTTTGGGAGAAATCCCCCCACCCAGCCACCAGATCCATTTTAAGAGCTACACCATCATATATAAAGAGTACTCTATAACACTGGGGACAATCTTATATAACTGAATAAAGATTAAATCATTTAAAGCTTGATTGGATGGGGATAGATGCTATGGAAATTGCTCTAAAAATCTTCAGATCTCATTTCTTAGGTTTTTCTTCTTTTTTTTGGCACACCTCTCTCCCCCCACCCCTTCCCCAACTCTTGTGCTTTGATAGAAATGATGCAGTGCCCTATTACGTTCTGAAGAATGGGTCAGACAGCTCGTAGGGTGTTTTATATTCACAATTAAAGTCTGCTGGACTGCTCTTTCTGAGAAATGTTCCAATATTAGATGCACCTGGGCATTATGGTGCCATTATGTTGCATAAATTTGCCACAAGGACAATGGTCAAGAAGGGCAGCTAATTGCATACGGTACTTTTTTCCTATGTCCCTTGGGTGGAATCAGTTTCTGGCGGGTTTTGGGGGGTTTTTAAAGGTGTAGTCAGGATTTAGGTAAGTGAACTACACTGAGGGACCTTGAGACATTAATCTGTCCCAATCAAATGCCAATGTTTTTAATTTGAATGCAGGCCCCATACTTTTTATTCACTTACTACAACCTCATTACTCACAGCAATGGGCTAGATTATCAGCCCTCGCCCCACCAAGCCCTTGTGTGTTGTGAGGTCCTCTGAAACCAAGGTAAGAGAGACTGTTGAGGCCTTTCCCATGGTTTGTTCCCATGCCACCATTCATGCCAGATGATGTAGGCCCAGATCCCACACTATAAACCATCCCTATCCCCCAGCCCTCCTGGGATACTTTCAGGATGAGGGTGGCCTGCTGCTGTCCATCACCATAAGTTTGAATGTTATTTCTATTGTCCATCAAGAAACAGCCCCTTGGGGGGTTGGTAAGAAGCTATGGAAACTTGGATTTATTAGATCCAGAAACTAGGCAGAAAGCTAAAAGAGTCCTTAAGGGGACCTATCCAGTAGATGTGTTCTGAGTATGTCTAATGAATGAATCCAGCTTTGAGTTCAGCACAAAATATAGCAGTTGTGGCTACTCTTGTTCAAGATCACAGCTGGGAGAAGACCTGTTTCCTATGTAAACAATCTAGTTGTTAAAAAGGTCCAACAGGAAGGAAAAGATCTAGGTCTAGTTCAGCTTGAGGACAAACCCAGAATCTGCGCTGCAAGGTCTTGAACATCATCCATTCGTATCTACTAATCTGTTAACTATGTACATAGATGCAGACCCTTTATCCATATTGTATTTGTGCAGCCAAAGTTTTCTTTTTTTAATATGCATTGGGCTATAAGATCTTGGTGATGGGACTCTAGATGCTCTTGTAGTCAGAGTAGTAAATAATATTAAGTATATCCACGTTGACCCTTTTTTGTGGTTTCCAGAACCTTCTGCTAATTCAAAGTTTGCTTCAAGATAAAAAAAAAAAAAAAAATAGAGAGAACTGTTTAGTAATTGAGTTGCTAGGAAGAAGGTAACAGGTTTTTTCTGTACTGAAGGGAGGGGGTATGTCATCATTTTTTTCCCCAGCCACATCCATACTTAGGGTGACTCTATGTCCCCTAAGAGGTAAGAGGAGGGTGGTAAAGAAATAGAAATCAAAAAAAAAAAAAAAAAAAAAAAAGTAAAAGACAAGCTCTTAAATAAATTAGATAGATTAATGCAAACATTTGTCCACAAAAGGAAGGTAAGAGGAGCGTGTTAAAGAAATAGAAATTAAATAAAGTATCTTCAATAAATTGTAAATAACAATTATGACCCCTACCCCCTGAAACAAATGCTACCTCCCAAGAAGCAGGTAAAGTCTTTTGGGTAGAGGTGATACCTTTTATTGAACCAACTCAATAGTGGCAAAAAATGTTTTTTGCAAGCCTATCTCCCAGGAGGACACAAACAAATGAATAAGCTAAGAGAGAAGAGAGAAACATAGGTGAAACCCACTTCACCCCTTTGGTTTGCACCACGTACGACTCAAAAACATATTCATATCATGTAGGACCACTTTTCCCTGGGGTGAGGATGACATTTTTTGTTTAAGGCCAGCATATTGCTGAAGTTACAAAGTAAGGTAAAAATGCTACATAGGCCCTGCAATGACCTTCTGCCTGGGGGGCTTTCACCCGTAGTGCCACGTCCCCACAAGGATCACAGCAATTACTATTTTGATTTATGTCATGTGAGTGCCTGGAGGCTCTGACTGAGAGTGAAGCCCCATTGTACTGGGTGCATACAAACACATGGGAAGAAGAGTGAATGGCTTATGGTGATTTGTTGTAGATGAGGAACTGAAATGCAAAGAAGTGTCCGTGACTTGCTTAAGGTCAGACAGAACCTGAACCTATGAGCTTACCTGCCTCTGATCCAGTGTTTTTGCCATCAAACCATCTTTCCTCTTTAAAATAATTGACACCGACCTTGTAAAGCTGGTTCAATTTGTGCTGCTGAGAGGGGAGAGAATGTGATGTGCATTGAACAACCAGGGCTGCTAATATGAAAGCCCATATCCTGTCCAAGATTTGCGATCTTGATATCACTTGGAGCTACAAACCCTGTGGCCAATATTTTTGTGTGCATTATACACAAGGCTTTAAAATGTCCTGTTAAGACAGGTAAATATAATTGATTCACACACAAGGGAAACTGAGAATTAGGCAGCAGGAGCTTTACCCAAGTTACACACCAAGTAACAGAGCCAGGCGGAGAACAGAAATGTGCTGCCCCCCCCCGACTCCTGTGTCCTAATTGCACCTGTTCCCAGAAAACACCACTCCATGGGATTTAGTGGCACGCACAGATCTACGCCCTAATGGTGGTTTTAACTTGAGGAAAGGATAAATGTTGAATTTCAGATCATAATAATACACAGCCCTTACGGAGCACTCTTCATCAGCAAATAGCAGTGTCAGAGCTTTGTTACACATTGCACTTTAAGCTGCTTAAATGTGGATCAGTGTTAGTGTTAGCTCCAGTCTACAGCAGTCGCATGTTCAGGCTAAACACCATGTCCGACTGGTCCCAACCTGCGCTGCTGTGACTTGCCACTAGACTAGAGGCTGGTGAGCAGGGGCGTGACCAGGTGCCACGGCTGTGAGTTGCCACTAGAGGCCTGTTGAGCCAGGACAACTTCTGTCCCTGCTCTAGTGGAGGTGCGGTGCCGAGATGGGTTGGTGGGAGCAGGAGCATGAGGCTGGAAAGGGGAGAGTTTAATGATGGGGGCTGGGTAGTGAGATGGGAGGTGGAGAGATAATGGCTGGGACTGGTGGTTGGGGGCTGGGTGGTGAAATGAAGGTAGTCAGCTACTGAAGCCACTAAAAGATAAAATAAAAAAAACAGAAAGAACAATATAAATAAAGAAATAAAGAGTAAATACATTAAAGGAAATATAGTGAGTCTCATGTTTTAATAAAATAGGATTGGGATTGGGTACCCCCAGCTCGTGAGGATATTTTATTTGCCCCAGAAGAGTAGACCCAGCTCACAGGGCTGGCCCCCTACCTTGCTCCACCCTCCCCTCCCCTAGCCCTCCTTCCTGGACTGGTCTGTGTCCCTGGTAGCTGCCCAGTCAAATCACACCCCTGAGGGTGGGAGAGGGATTTGGTTTGGTGCCAATACCCCCCGCCCCCAGCAATAAAGTTCAGTGAATGGAAAGTTTGTCCACACCACCCAGAACAGGAGGTTGGGAAGGCAAGGGACACTGCATCCTGGGATGCTGGAGGACTGAAACCTGAGTGGGTTATCTCTGGGGAGCGGTCATACATTTGTGGAACCTGAGCTGGGTGACACAGATCAGAGAGGAAACTGCCTTGAGTGGCATACATTTAAAACACCTAAAGGGTGCTTAAAACTAGTTCAAACATCTTAATTTGTGGAAACTCCAGGGGTTAATTGCTCCCTGTACCACCTAAAATAAATGTGTAACAAGGCCCTTACACATAGGAAGGCTGCATTATACCCATCTTGAAGATGGGAAGCTGAGGCACAGAAAAAAGACATGCCTTGATATGGTCAACAAGCCTCAAAAGACCCATAAAGATGGCAGGTATACCCTGAGTCACAATTCAATACCATATTCACACTGAGGCACATGGCCACATCTACACGAGTTGCTGACTATGTGGTTGTTACTGCATAGTCATTTAGTAGTTGCACACACAAGTACTAAATGACTGCACACTAACCAGTGTTACTGCACAGTAGCATCCCTGCACGGCTTCCTGGTGATGATGACGGTGCAATAGCTCATTACTACTGTGCAGTAGCATCATATCACTCTTCATGCCATGCAATGCTACTGTGCAGTAGTAACAAGCTACATCACAGTCAGCATCTCACATAGATGAAGCCACTGAGTGCTTTTGGAGACTGAGGCATCTATTCCTGTCAAGAACAAGATATGAAGGCAGAAGTTTCTCTTATTGCTTTGGGGTGAGCCGTTGTAGATGAACCAGCAAAAGCAGGGACAAGCTCAGAATTGGAAGAAGCCCAGTCACCTCATGGTCCCCTCATTAGGGCAGCCTTAAATGTAGCCTTTATAGAAATAAAGAACAAAAAATGGAGAACCCAAGTCAAGAGGGAGTGAAAAGGAATTTTTGCACTGAAAATCAATGCTTTCCATACATGCAGGCAGAAGGAGAGACAAGTCCCAATCTGCACAGCGAGAGACAAGAGAGGAGAAGGGACAGGTCTGCAGTAGGGCAGGTCACATCAGGGAGGGCTGCTTCTCTTTGTGGGCAGGTAGCCACAACCCAGTCTGACCTAGCCCCAAGCGGTCAGCCTTCCTCGTAGCTAAGTGTCCTCTTTTGACATACAGTCAGGGTCTGGTTTTAAAGCCTACCCTTATAAAATAAAATGAGGGCAGAAGTCCATGCCACCTTGTGCCCCTGCTGCTGTTTCACGTTCACAGAACCCAATCTACAGTCATGGACCTTACTTGAAACCATGTGATCATACATCAGGTCCCCATTTGTGCGCACATTTGCTGGTGCTGGGACCTGTGCTGGGAGCATGATTTAAGATGGAGTCAGGGGGAGTATTGGAGTGGTGAGGTAGTGAGTTCATAGATTTCATAGACGTTAGGGCCAGAAGGGACCTCGCAAGATGATCGGGTCCAGCTCCCTGCCTGAAGGGCAGGAAAGTCAGCTGGGGTCAGATGATCCCAGCAAGGTGAGCATCCAGGATTTTTTTTTAATGCATCCAGAGTAGGTGCTTGCATCACTTCTGGGGGAGTCTATTCCAGACTCTGGAGACTTGGGTGGTAAAGAAGTGTTTTCCTTATGTCCAGTACTAAAATGGTCTTCCAGCAGCTTGTGACCGTTGGACCTTGTCATCCCTTGGGGTGTCCTGGTGAACAGATGTTCTCCCAGATCCTGATGCACACCCTTGAGATACTTATAGGCTGCCACCAAATCACCCCTGAGCCTGCGCTTCTCCAGGCTGAAGAGTCCCATGGCTCTCAGCCTTTACTCATAAGGCCTGCTCCCTTGACCTCTAATCATGCACATGACTCTCCTTTGGACTCTCTCAAACATCTCCACAGCCTTTCTAAATTGTGGAGCCCACAATTGGATTCAGTACTCTATCTGCAGCCTCACCAAGACCGAGGAAAGTGGGAGGATGCCTTCTTGGGTCTTGCTGGAGATGCATTGGTAGATTGCATGGGGTGTATTGGTAGGTCCAGGGGAATTTTGGTGGGGTCAGGATGGGGTGGGGGGGTAGTACTAGTGGGTCCATGGGAGGATGGCAGGTTGAGGGAGGGGTGGTTTGGAAGTATCAGAGGGAATTTGGCAGGTGGGGGCGGGGGGGGATTTAGTAGGACTGGGTGGGGTAGGGCGTCTGGGGCATCTGGTGGGATTGAGGGACATTGGTGGATCCACAGGGGGTTGTCAGTCAGAGGGATAAAAATAGCTTGGTCCGGATAGGGGTAGGAAAAGCACAGCTCTGGGGCTGGGGAGAGCAGCTGGGCTTTCCCAGCCCTGGGAGGCAGACATTCAGTATATCAGGCACGAGTTAGCCTGATCTACATCATGTACCTTCTTAGATGAATTAAGTTAGATCAGGCCAGCCATTTTTTGTCTGATCTAACATCCCCAAACACATGTACAGTTCAGCACTTACATTGACCTATCCCTACTTAGGTCAATCTAAGTGTAACATCTGCACGTACCCATAGAGTACTTCTTGTGAGACGTATCTACCCCTTTCCCACTACTTCTAGTGACCACTAGGTAAAAGTAGGAGTGTGCATGGGACATAACTAGGACCTCATACCTGAGTTTCTCTCCAAGATTTTAAACTAGTACACTGCAGTTTTTACCTGTGTGGTTACTACATTAAGCTGGCCATTTTTCACTGTCTTCCAGACTTAATCATAATCGTAATACGAAAGAAGCCTTAGAAATGTTTGGGCAGCTTAAAAATGAGCCCTAAACACTAAACAGACAAGGTTATTTGGGTGAATCTGATTCCCAGATTCACCCAAAGAGCCTTGTCTGCCTATGTCCTTAGACCAACACAGCTAAAGCCTATACTCCAAAAAACAAGAGGATTTTAGGTGGTCTCAAGGCTTTGTTACAAATGGTTCTGGATACAGAAGAGACTTGTAAAGTATGTGTTACATCTATATTCTAGTGACTTGTCCACAAAAAGGACAGTGGTCTAACATTGTTGTCAACCAACGGTATGAGCCGCAGGTCAGTGCTCTGGCAGGGAAGTTCCCAGATTCAAAATCTACTTACGATCTGAAGTTAGGAAACATTGCATTTGGCTTTGCTTACACTTGAATGCAGCATCTGTCCAGCTGGGCGTTCAGGTAGCGTTGCTTCTAGCTTGTTTCATGACTTTGAAATCGGATCGTTGTTTGTGCACCTTGGCCACATCTACACGAGAGGCTGACTGAGCAGTAGCTCGTTACGACTGCACAGTAGCTCGTTACGATTGTGCAGGACCGTCGAGGGGCACAAACCGTGACATGATGCTACTGCACAGTCGTAATAATCTTTTGTTACAAACAGAGCTTGTAAAACGTTACTGCGCAGTCAGCATCACCAGGAAGCCGTGCGGGGACGCTACTGAGCAGTCATGCCGGTTACTGCACAGTCATTTAGGACTTGGGTATGCAAGTACTAAATGACTGCGCAGTAACAACGGCACAGTCAGTGTCTTGTGTAGACGCGGCCATTGACATGTTAATGCCTCTTAAAGGAATCCATGGGGTGTATGGCGGGGAGGGGGACAGTTATTCTATCTCCATAATAATAACAATAATAACAATAATACATTGGAAAGGAAAAAGAAAGACGAATGAAAATTAGTGGAAAAAACATATTATCAAAATGTATGCTTTTAATGGTAATTGTTCCTCAAGGAGAAAGGAAAAAAAAAAGAAGGCTGAAAAAATTAGAATACAGGAAAAACACAAGTGAATCCAGGAAGTGAGAGCTTTTGAACAAAATTAGCACATGTGCTTTATAACTGACTACCGCTTCTTTTTTTTTTTTTGATGCCTTGTTTCATGTCTAAATCATTTGTTGTGAAATGTAAGAATGCTCCTTTCCTTTTTTTATCTTCTTTTCGATTCCTCTCCCCTACCGTGTACTTACCCATTTTGCTTCATGCCTCATTAGGACACTGAGTCTAAACAGCCAGCTGGATGTGCCTGGCCTGTGTATGAGCATCCCTGCACCATTGTTCTGATCGCTAACGCTGCTCCCTTGCTCCCCTTTGAAGCTGCTCCAAAGGAACTTTATCCCTCTGTTCCAGCTGCCATTTCATTAAGCCCTTGCTTCACAGGATTTTCTACAACCACTGACACATCAGAGCAAGGATGTAGC
>NW_005842036.1:1725277-1725838 GCF_000455745.1 Alligator sinensis | reverse complement strand
GAGAAGAGGGGGAGGGGAGGGTAGCTCTGAAGTGAAAATTGAAAAGGAGTACAAGGTTATTTAAAATATAAAAGCCAGGTGTATCCTAATTTTTCATTTTATTTCTTTTTATCCCATACTCCAATTCCTTTCTCCATCACTTTTCAGTCTTGGAAACCCCACGCAGATGGTTGTTGAAGGTCATTTATTTTAGAGGGGCAACAAGATTAGAAGGATGTCTTCATGATAGAGTGAACTCAGCTTCCCCTACTCCTGTGTCACTTCTGACATCCCATTGCTCTACAGTCCACATAAAAACCCTGTTACCTGGCCTTAGTGGTGCTATCAGCCCAGGTGAGCTTGCTCGTCCAGCACTGCCAGCTAAAGTCCGGACGATGTATTCACTCCACCTGGTAGCCCGCTTGCTTCATAGTGAGGACACAGGCAAACCACACAAGTGAGGATAAGCCTCTAATGCCTCTCTGCCATCTCCCCCATTTGGTCTGACAAATGGACAGGGGTTTCTGCATCTCCCTGGCAAAGAGCCGCAGACCCCTCAACTTAATGCAGAACCATGTCGTA
>NW_005842036.1:1684612-1725246 GCF_000455745.1 Alligator sinensis | reverse complement strand
GGAAAGACACAGGGGTCTGTCTACACTACTGCCAAGCATGCCTCACCTGTCAGGTCTTGCTCTCACACACCAATCTGGAAATATGATGGGGGCAAAGTTGTTCCAGGGATGGCTTCCCTCCCACCTTCACTCCCGAGCTGGGCAGCAGTGAGGATGCAATGACTGCGTGCGGATGTTCACACCTGGGCTGTGCTAACGTGTGCACAGGACCAAATGCCACTTCTCCTGAACTAACTCTTAGGGGAAGCTCTCTCCTATAAGTTAGAAAGGAAAGTATGCTCTGGCCATCGAGACACTGGGGTAGGGTTTATTTGTTATGGGTCTCTAACCCAACTCATCCATCAATAAGACATCTGTTTTTTCTCTGCCTCTCTTCCTCCCTGTACTTTGCTTGTCTTGTTCATGGAGATGGTCAGCTCTTTGAGGAAAAGAAAGTCCATCACAGTACATTTGCACATTACTCAGTGGGGTCCAAGAGCTTGGCAAGAGCTTCTCGGTACTAGGAAAATAGTTTGCACTTTCAGGAGGCCAGAACAAGTCAGGCTCCAAACTGCCTCTGACCTTCTGGATAGCACATACCATAGAGTCTCACTTGGGGATTAGCATATCAATCCCAAGACCAGCTGGGAGAGGCAAATGTGTCTTTCAGCAAGATATACCTGTCTTGACACTGGTAAGACAGACAGGGGTGGATCCAGAATGAGTGCAGTGGCATGGCTGCACCCCCTTTGCAGACTGGACCACGTCACAGGAGCCTCTAGGGACTTTTTTACGTCCCCAAAGCAGGTACAAATTCCCCTTTCCCTTCCCTTCTGTGCTCAGAGACATTTCCCCTCCCCTCCCCTCCACTTTCCCACCCACCCTGCTGCTGCTTTCTTTGCTGTCCTGGGGGCCGGGGAGCTTCACAGCCAATTCTGCCCACTCCAGCTCAGCTGCACAGGACTGGGCTTAGGGGCTCCTGAACAGCAGGGAAAGCACCAGCAGCAATGAGGGAGGGGAAGGGAGGGCAGGGGAGGGGAGAGCAGGACCTGCCTCTGAGCTGGGAGGGGAAGGTGGAGGAAGTCTTCATTGCTTTTGGGCCTTTAAAAAATCCCTGGAGGCTCTCAGAGTGCACTCTGCCCACACCACTTTAGGGGGAGTCGGGGGGAGGCTGGGAGGAAGTTGCAGCCACTCCTGCTGCACAGAGTGCTGCTCCCATGCCCCCCTTTGCCAAATCCTGGATCCACCCCTGGAAACAGAATAATTAATCAGTGTTTTTGACTGTCTGTAGACCTGCCTTAGAAATGATCCATTGAAAGTCTGAGTTGGAGAAAACCACATGGCAAATACTGTATTTTCTCACATACAATATGCACCTTTCTTCTCAAGAACACAGTAGGAAATTGGAGCGGTCATTATATGTGAGAAACACACTGCACGCTGTTTCTGGCACTTACCAGGCAAGAGTGAAAGCAAACAATGAGCTCCCTAGCTGCTGCTACTCAGTGACTTCTTATAAGGAAAAATCCCCTTTTTTTGTTTAACTCTGCCTTGCAAATACAAGGTGCATATCTTATTCCAGGGTACTTTTCTTGGAGAAAATACAGTGTACCATATCATCATTTTTCACTTTTTTTACTCTGGTATTCAGATACCCCTTGAACATTCACAAATTTAGGCTTCCAGTGCCTCTGCAATAGGAAAGTCTCATTCCAGTTTGCGGATGGGAAATTGAGGCAAAAAGAAATTAAGGACTTGATTTGAATTCCCTGACTCATGCTGAGAAACACTTGACTCCTGCTGTCATCCCATTTACTTCAGTGGAAATATTCACAGCACAAAAAAAACTATCGAGTTAAGTCAAAGTGTCAGCACTGGGCTTTAAGGGACTGGCCTGTGGTCAAAGAGTGTTTTGTACCAAAGCTGGGCCTGGAAGCATGGGGAGGAGGATGGGGACCAATGGCTTGAAGTTGCAGCAAAGTAAATTTAGAGTTGATGATCTCTGGGCGGAAAAAAAACAACAACCCTTCACTGTGAGAATAGTGAGGCAGTGGAATACACTGCCTGGGGAAATTGTGAACTCCCCTTCATTTGCAAAACTCTAGTTGATCTACTGAAAGTTATCAACTCTATCACGAGCTCTGATTCTTTTTGCCTAGACCAATAGGGCTACAACCTGGATACCCATCACGGGAGCCATTCAAGAAGAGGTTGGACAGCCATTGGTAGGGGACTGACTAGGTGTAGCTATGCCTCTTTTCTAGCATGGGTATTTCCCATGATCATGGACTTTGCTGGTTGCCCCTTCCTTCCCTCCCCACTCTTTTCTGCTGCGTGTCAAGGTATTTTTAAACCTTTCTCAGAAGCACTGGGTGTTGGCTAAAGCTGAGGCTGGGGACTTCAACTGGGGTGTGCCGATTCTGCTAGACCAAAATTGGAAGTTCCTAGCTAGAGGGCCTTGCCCCTCCACTCAGAGTCAGACCGATTCCCATAATTGGGGTCAGAAACGAATTTAACCCCATGGCCAGCTGGGTGTGGACTGTGAGGGCTTTTACCTTCCTCCGTAAGGCAGGGACCTCTTGAGTGTATATTGAAAACATTTTACAGAAGCAGGATATTGGCTGCCTTAGTTCCCCCTGCTTTATCTGTAGCAGGGTGTCAGGATTGAGGGTAGTCTTATGTAGTAGAGTTTAGACCAGGGGTGGGCAGAATGCAGCCCGTGGACCGAATGCGGCCCACCAGGTCATTCTATCCGCGGGGCCCCTAAAATATTTAGAAAATTAATATTTATCTGCCCCTGGCTACCTGTCATGCAGCCGTCGAAGGCTGGCCAAAACTCAGTAAGCGGCCCTCCACCCAAAATAATTGCCTGCCCCTGGTTTAGATTATGATTGTATGGGATAGTTTGGCAGGATGACCTCTGGATGTCCCTTCCAGCCCCACTTCTCTAATGACTCTAAGCAATCTTTAACAAGACTCTCCTTTTCTCAGTAATTAATTGTTATTTTGAAGACTGTTGGGCTCGGGTAGTGGGACACTCTATCAGTAAGTCTGATCTGTGACAATTCATTGGGGTGGGGGGCAGGGATGGAGGCAGGGGTGGGAATCAGTCCTTACTGAGTTGCCAGTATTTTTTTCTGTCTAAATCTATAACATTGCAGTTTCTTCCATTATAAGTCCCTATATATATGAATTTACAAGGCTCTCTCTGTGTGCATGCATGTGCATGCATGGAAGTGAGAGAGTGAGCAGTTTTTACTGAGCATCAGGCACTGTCATTCAATCCGCAGCTGATTTTGTTTCAGTCAAAATGAAAACTTTTTTCTTTTTTTTTTCTTCTCTCTTTTTTTTTTTTTTTTTCTTTTACTGCAGCCACATCTGCCCTATGGATGAATTTATTTCCTCAATCTCATGGTGCAATATTGCATTTCAGTTGTCACTTTTGATTTATCGTTACTTTAAACATTAAATCTCCCTTTGCATTTTTATTGGTTTCATTAAAAACATTCTGCTCGTCTTTTTCATTTATAACCTATATCAAAAGGAAAAAAAGCGGGGGAAAGAAAAGAATGTATCCCAGCTTCTCTTAGTACCCCTCCCCATCCCTTGTCACATTCAAGTTGTTCCCCTCCAATTTTCCCAATTTTCCCAGGTGATAAAGGCAAAATGAGGGTTTAAATCCCTCAGCCCTCCGGGGAATAAAATAAATAAATATGAAACTTAGATCTTTTGTTACAAACAGAGTTTGTAAAAACATTTATTAAATCTAATAACTTTTGTGTTTAATGAGGCACAGAGCATATGTCAGAAGTATGGTGTCCAAACGGCAGTAGCACTGAATAGTTTATCTGGCAAATGTGTTACACAAGGTTTGACCCTTAAATTGAGCACTGGGAGAGATAAATAGGGTAATCAAAAGCACTCCCTTACAGTCACATGAACTTGGAGCCATCTGGTCAAGGCAAAAATAAATCAGTAATGCAACTGGAAATTATCTGTAAAGACCTTTGGGGATTGGTTGAAGCATTACTACAGTCTCTCTCTTGAACCAGAGAATAGAGAAAATGTTTGCAAATATCTTGAAATTGACTCTAATTAACACAAAAAACCAAGTTCGTTAAGGCTGGATTCTAAAATATATAAACCCGTGAAATGATCTGAAGTTAATTCCCACCAAGCAAAACCAATGGCACAAACGATTTCTTTTTCCCTCCGTTCTGCACGTAAATACAATAGCAATGAAAAGAACTTTTAAAAAATAATTTGGATGAGGGGCAAGCTGTGTGTGATATGCAAGTACTTGCACTGCACAAGCGAATAAAAGGGAAACGACATACATGATATACATATTTATTGGGTTTTTTTTTTCAAATTCTCTCTTTTTTAAATGTTATCATTATTCAAGGCATCTGGGTCCAACTGCCAGCTCTTTTACTGACATAGTACTGCCAAACACGCCAAAATCATGACTGTCTAATCACATGACTCCCAGAGATGGTACTTCACAAAAAGCACTGAATATCATGAAATCCATGAAAGAGTCAAGGGAGCTGGGGACGCTGCTAAGTTTCCATATAGTTTTGGAGAAATTATTTCATTTCCTGGTTCTTTGGCTCCCTATCTTTAAACCAGTACGACCACGACATTATTTCCATGCTTTGCTTGCCCTATTTGTAAAATGACAGCTTCACGCAGGGAGTTTCTTGATTTGTATTGCTATGTTTTGTCTAATGTGATATCTTGATGATTATTCCCACATTGTTTTCAATGCAACTCCATCATTGTTTTCCTTGTGTTTGACTAACCTGAAAACAGACTTGATACATTTTCTCTGCTTATAACAGAAGCAAATTAATCCCTATGAATTGAGGTGCTGGAAACCTGGGTTCTTCTGCACTGAGAATAGGTAAATGTTGTAGCCTTTTAAGCTAATTTCTGTCCTGATATAAATCTTATGCAAGACTATTTGCCTTATTGAGAGTGCAAATGGTGTCATAAAAACCTAATCTGGTCCTTCATTAGAAAAAATGAGAAAAAAAAGCCCACCACACCGATTCAGTCTCCAACTCAGCCCTTTTTTTGCACCTAAATTATTTCGCCATTCATGCTTTCTATTCTCTCGCCCATTACTTTTTTCCTCCCCAGTTTCTAATAATATATTTTTTTCCATGGTCACAAGCAATCCCAAACCAAGTTCTTGTAGCATGGAGCTATCTGAGCGAATTATAAACCATCTAACTTGGGTATTGATAGCAGTTGAGATGTGGCAACACAGAGTTCAGTACCAGTTACAAGGACTGTGCGAAGCTTCAGTCCCTGATCTGATTCAGCAGAGATTTGGCCCGATTCGGTGGCGGAATCTCCGAATCAGAATCAAATCAGAGGACCCCTTAATCTCTCCAAATTGAATCGGAACCCTCTGAATCGATTCAGAGATACTGTATTCGAAAAGATTTGGGGATTCGGACATAGACACAGATAGCTATAACGACCCTCTGAATCGATTCAGAGATACTGTATTCAAAAAGATTTGGGGATCCAGACATAGACACAGATAGCTATAACAGTTTTTTTCTACATACCTCTAGGTACCAGGCAGCTCGTGAATGCTACAATGCTGGGGTGGGTGGAGTGTCCCACAGAAGCACGGGGGGCTCCCCACTGTGCTCGGCAGCGGACCTGGAAGTGGACCAGAAGCACTTCCAGTCCACTTCCCGGTCCGCTGAGGAGTGTGCTGGGGGACCCCCTGTGCTCCCCTGGATCAGCAACTGGTGCCCCCTGGGTCTGGGGGGGAAGCTGAGGTCCCCCTGTGGTTGATCGCTGAGCTGGGGAGTGCAGGGGGGGCCTCTGTGCACTTCCTAGCAAACCTGGAAGTGGGCTGGAAGTATTTCCTGTCCACTTCCAGGTTTGCCACTGAGCATGTGGAGCCCCCACGCACTCCTTTCGGATGCTCCATGTGCCCCAGCATCACAGCGTTCAGGAGCCACAGCTGGTACCTCGAGTACATAGAAAAAACATTTAAAGCTGTGTCTATGTCCGAATCACCGATTCCCCAAATCAGCATCGAATCTTCAGATTCAGATTAGGCCGAATCGAAACAGGGACAGCAATCCGAATCAATAATTCGAATCACTGTCCCTGATTCGGGTTGAATCCAAATCCGAATCGAATACGGCCTGCATCACATACCCCTACCAGCTACCTGAGCTGAAGTCTCTTCAATCGTGTCTCCGTTTCATCTGGCGCAGTGTCTGCAGCCCTTGTAATCATATCTGGGATAGCTTCGTGCAAGCTGGGGTGGGTACTACTAGCAGTATAGCTGCAGGAGCAAGTAGCTTAGTGCACACCAACTGCCAGAGTACAGCGCATCCCAAATGATTTGTATCCTGGTCACTTGCATCTCTCTGAATTAAAGACAAGTTGTCTGCTCTGGCTGGTACTTCAAAGGGTGCTGCTTCTCCTCTCAGCTGGGGCCCAACAGCAACCCCACACAGCTGATCAGAGCAGGGGCACATTTTAAAATCAAATCAGCAAGAAACAGCTGGAGCACCCTCGCAGCCCATGAAGCTGTTTGCTGCAGCTGTATGCACACCCAGCTAGCCCCTGTCTTTACACCTGGGGAGGGAACTGAACCCTGTGAATTATCCACCCTAACTAATTTAAAGCTATGACTATAGAGTGCTGTCACTGCAGTTTGTAGACCTATAGCTTAAGAGTAAGAAGTCCTGTTTTGTATGTTTTATCTTTTCTTTCAATGACCTGCTAGGTAGCAGTGGGCTTCTTACCTCACCCTTCTGTGGCACAAGTTATCTTGTGCTGTATCCTTGTACGTCCCCTTTGCACAGCACCTTCACCTCCACTGGAGCCTTTAGGTGCTATTGTGATATAAATAATCATGATGAAAAAGAGTGGACACATCGTGGCCAGAAGAAGCATCACATTTCCTACCTTCCCTGTATAATGAACCTGCCTTTCTACTGGGAATTTGCTTTCCTGTGCTCTGCAACACTTTATTCTTCTGAATAAGCCTATTATATGAAGATTGAAACATTAGGATTAATTACACAAAATGGTAGTGTAAAGCCTAATGAAAAACATACATCTCTCGCACCGACTGAAACCCCCAGAGAAATCTTGAAAATATTGACTTTGACAGTTTTTGCTCTGTGTGACTGATTGCATCAGTTGTATAAAATACTTTAATAAGTAGCATTGTGTGCATGTGTGCATATGTGTGTGTATGCACGGTCCCTGATAAGGCATGAATAACAAAAGGAGATGTGGAGGATGAATTACAGCTCAGGATTCAAAAGGGTTTGGCTGTTTCATCACGATGCTTTCTTCTCGATTATCTCTGGATCCCCCCACCCCAGTCTTTATTCACAATAAAGCCGGCATTTGATCGCTTTGTAAATAAACCAAGCGTCAGGAAGTAACTAATGGATCTACTGTGAGAGTTTGAAAACAAAGTTGAAATAATTGCTTGCACAGTTCATTCACCTAGAAAGCTCCATGTCTCACCTCACTAAAGGAGAGTCAGACAAGCCTTCTTACATTATGGCTGGAGATTTGCAGAGACACAAGACGGAAGAGAGTAAATGAGAGTTGGGCACCTGTAAAAGGTGTTTTCAAAATCTCCTTGTGGGTGTAACAGCTGGACTCCAGGCAGCTTGTCTGACTTGCTCCACGACACAGGCCATGCTATTTCTCCCAGTGGTCCTTGCATGGAGCCTAATCAGTTAGGAGGGTCCAAAGGGGCCCTGGGTGCTGTTCAGACTCCATGCTCATCCAGCTCACACCCTCAGGGAACTAAGGGGGCTGCAATTTCGTTTTCTGAAGTTGGAAGCTGTTCAATAAGAAAGAGAGTAGCACTGTGAGTCTGAGCTGTATTGAAACCAGCTACTCAAAGAAGAAAGCATTTAGACCATTTTACCAACATGTCAAACTATCCAGCCTCCAGCACCATTTGTTTTAAACCTCCACGTCATACTGAACAGGCTAAGAAGTATTTACAGTCCTCACGTGATGCATGCATCCTAAAGAGGATTTCTTGCTTTGTTGTTCAGAGCTCTACAGAACAACAGAGGAGCTAACGGAGGGAGGGCAAAAGGTTCAATTCATTTTGGATAAGCACTCTTATTCCATGCAAACTGTCCATGCAATCACCAGCGATTCTGCTTTTGACTGATTTAAAACAATCCGTAATTTTCGGTGAGAAAAAAGGAATCCCAAATCCATATTTCTCCATGATTTAAATGAAACACCACTATACACGTATCTGTATATTAGTGGTGTTTCATTTAAATTACGGAAAAATATGGATTCGGGGTTACATTTTTTTCACCTAAAATTGGGGATGTTTCTAAATCAGAGAAAACTAGGATCCCTAGCAAGCACCACAATGCTATATACTTAAATACATACTGGGCACGTCTACATGAGATGGTAACTCTGCAATAGCCTAATAACATTGTGCAGTAGCATGCTGGGCAAAACCCATGCTAATACGCTACTGCACAGTTAGCACCTGTAAAAACCCATGTGCCAGTGCTACTGCTCCATAGTGCCAGTTACTACACATGGATTTAGGACTTGGTTATCCAAGTACAAAACATAATGTATAGTTATGGTGCATTAATTAGTGTGCAAAGGCACCCACTATGTTCTTAAATAGGTTTATCCTGAAAACAGATTCCCTCCATCTGTCAGTCTATCTGTCTGTCTATCTATTCATCTCTATTTTTAGAAACTTATGTGCTCAGTCACTAAGCATACAAACTACTTCATTTTCTATACTCAAAATCATTTTCTGAATTCCTGAGTCTCCGCTTTATTTTTTCTATACTCAAAGGCATGCTTCCCCAGCCTCATTAGAGCATAATTTCTGGAAACGTACCATTCTAAGGACACAAAAGAGCATTCGACATCCTGAGAATGGGGAGGAGGAAGATACAGTGATTTATGTTAAAAGGATACCGTATATATACAATATACCACTATGAAATAAAATCTTATGAGTAAATATCTTTATGTATTTCTGCAGTGCGTGGAGATCCTTCCCGGGATAAGGGTCCCACTGCGTTAAGCATAAAAACAGCGAGAGCTAGTCACTGCCCTAAAGACTGGACTACGTAAATAGGTAAGAAGCAGCAGACACAGGAGTTAAGCAACAAACGGATACAGCAGCTGGGTGGCAAATCTGGGAAGAAAACCCAGGTTTCCCGAAATCTGGTCCATGGAGCTGTTTACTGGCTGGACTACCAATAATATTTTCCCAGTAGGAAAAAATAGGTTGTTCTCAGTTCTCAAGAACATGTGTGAGAGACGGAGGAAAAGCATTAGAAAATAGAGAAATGTGGTAGGATGTCAGACTAGCTGTTGACACACACAGTCATCTCATCAAATAATATGCAATGTATTCTGTAAATGAATGTGTGGGGCTGGGGGGTGGTAGAGGGAGATACGTTATGAGAAGGAAGGACTTTCATGGGAGCAATATGTCTTACAATCTAATTGCTCTGTGTTTTATAGAACTTGATCATTAGGGTACCCTGCTTATGGTACCACAGAGATGTAATAGCGAAATAAAGCAAGAGGCTATTAAACAGAAAGTTTAAATATAGCTACAGGGACAGATACTTCATGACAACTTGACAGATGTCTTGGAGTGATCACTGGTTCCTTCATCACTAATTACAAAATCATTTGTCTTAAGGAAAGGACAAAAGAGAAGTAATTATGAAAAACATGATTCTTAGGGGATAAAAAAGATAACATCAGTTTAAAACATTGAAGCGATCATAACCATTTAGAATCATTATTAGTTTGCTTGAGCCAATGACAGCTTGGCTTTCGAAGCCAGTGGGAACAGAGCTCCCTGTGCCGAAGAGAAGAAAACATTCAATTTCTTGTTATGCTAAACTTATCCCCAGACTCCAGAGATTTCTTTGATGAACAGTTCATTAAAATTTCCGACCGCAGATGAATTTGAGCTAAAATACACAAATGTTTTAATTATACATTCCTTTTTAATTACACTAATGACTTGTAATGTGTTTATGTTGGTTTAGAGTTTAATTTCTTCTCTTAGATTAGGTGGTTGACTTAAGGATTGTGCTTTTCAGTAAAATAACGTGATTCATCAATGTTTGATCATGAGTTAATCCAAAAATATTAAAGCGTTGCAATCCTTGGCGGAATAGTAATCCGCACACACATACACATGCACAACTGCATTTGCCTTTTGCATCCTCGGGGACAGCTAAACTCTTGCAGCACTGTGTAAGGATATGTGTGTCAGGAAGCTAAAGTGACCGGCTGCTACACTTGGAGACCCACCACGGCTATATTTGCCAAAGGGAGAGGCAAAGACCAGCTTCCAGATGAATCAGGCCTAGCAAGGTTCCTCCAGGATTTTATCTAAGGCAAAGCACCCTTTGGCATTGCTGCAAAGAGCTACCAATGAGCCACAAGGGCCAAGGACAGAAGTTACACATACATCAGTATAAGTGATCACTGATCCGAAACCGGTTCAAATCTGTAACACAACAGAAGTTCAGTGAACATAAACCACTTCCAAAATGGCTGAAACTGGTTTAAGATGAACCTGGATGGACATAATATCAAGCTGAACTGATTTAGGTTAAATCTGTTTATTGAACTGTCCCAGATCCCCTCAAGATTTAAGTTAACTCACGGTCCCCCAGAATCCCAGGGTGCTTTGCACCTCCCCCCACAACCTTTCCCCGTACAGGGTGGGTGGGCTAGCTTTGGCCCAAGTTTTCTGCTCCTGCTGAGCAGGGAGGTGTGCTCCACTGCCCCCTTGGCTTCTGGCCTGGGCCACTACAGGCTTGTGGCAACATTTTTGGAATCAAAAGTAAATGTCTGTTCACTTACTTATCAGTTCAATCTACTCAGCTCAGTCTCAACTGCAAGGATTGAATTGATTCAGCCTTGGGCTTCTTGACTGTCTACACCAGAGCTTTCCAAACTTTTCATGTTGGTGACACACTTTTTAGACATGCATCATTTCGCAACACAGTAACTCAGTTCCAGGGGAGGGGCCAAGGGAAGCAGACTCGAGTAAGGGAGCTCTGCGGTGCCCTTCGCAAAATTTTCTGCATTTCGCATGACACACCTACACACTGCCGCCGACACACTAATGTGTCGCGGCACACAGTTTGGAAAGCTCTGGTCTACACGTAGCCAAGGGGACGTTGTTTAAAACTAGGGAGTGGTAATTGTCTGTGCTTGTGAATTCAGATGCCTATTAGGCTATGGTAGTGTAAGAGTGATGTTGTAGCCATGATGATCCAGGATTATGTGAGAGGCTTTCTTAGGGTGATTATCTTTTACTGGAGCAACTATGTAGTTAGGACAAAGTTCAACAAGTTTTTAAATGCAAGACATTCTTTTTTGGGTTTCTGATCACATATGGACACCTGATTAATGGATCAGATTTGGTTTCCACTCTAAAGAGTCTGATCTGACCTGGATCAGACCTAGATCAGACCCCACAAACAGGAAGGAAGCATTTTCCCAACCACATCTTCCCCAAAACCTAATGGTTAAGGCACTTGTCTCAGATGTGGGAGATCTAGGTTCAAATTCCAGTTCTTCCTGAGATATCTTGGCTACATCTACACGAGACATTGACTATACAGTGGCTCGTTACCACTGCACAGTAGCTTGTTACTACTGCACAGTAGCGCTGCGTGGCACAAGCAGTAATAACAAGCTACTGGACAGCATCGCTAAGAAGCCATGCAGGGACATTACTGTGCCGTAACACTGGTTATTGCGCAGTCATTTACTACTTGTGTATGCAAGTACTAAATGACTGTGCAGTAACAACTGTGCAGTCCATGTCTTGTGTAGACGTGGCCCTTGAATCCATAATCCCAAATCTTCAGGCTTTATAACATTCTTGGATAACAAGGTTGCTCTCTTTTTATCCCTCCTGTTGAAGCTCATTTACTTTCCATAGGATAATGAAATCATCTTTAGGGCAGAGAAAAAAGAAGACAATCTGAAGATGATACTATCACTTAATATTTTGAACAATAAATGGGAAGGGGTAAGATTTTTATCCCAAACCACGTATAGAACATAGAATATTTTATACAAAGTAGAATAAAAAGGACTGGGGCAATTTCACTGTAGAGCCTGGTGGTTAGGGCATCACAAGCATTAAATCCAGATCTCCCACATTACAGAGAGGTTCTTTAACAACAGAATCCCCTCCTCCTTTTTTTGTTTTTTTTTTTCTGAGAGAGGGCTGCCATAGGTGGTTGTGAGCCTCAGGTAGAGGGAAGTATCTTACTGCAGCCTGGAGTGAGGCACCCAGCTCTCTTTGAGTGCTGATTGGATCACACTGGGTATGTCTATACAAGACCCTTTACTGTGCAGTAGATGTGTCTATTGCACAGTAAATTGTCACCATCTATGCATGCTCACATTTACTGAGCAGTAAATTAGTCTACTGCACAGTTAGCTGCTAACTATAAATACAGGTAGTAAGCTAATTGTGCAGTAGATACTGCACAGTAAAATATGTGTAGATGCTGGCCGGGAGCAAATTTAATCCCAGTCAGCCTAGCCAGCAGGGAGCCACAGGGGACAGGGAGCTCTTTCTGAGCTGGCTCTGCTCAGCTCCCTGGCTCCCCCCAAAGAGCTGGGAGCTAGTCAAGGCCAGGACTGGGGAGCTCTCTGTCTCACTGTTTCTGCTCCCCATGTGGGGCTGGCTGCTCTGGGGAGTGAGCAGGGGCTGGGAATCCAGCCCTTACTTGTTCCCTAGAGCAGCCAGCTCCATGCAGTGTGGATTCTCAGCCCCTTATTGCTCCACAGAGCAGCCAACACAGCCCGGCACAGAGCTGACTGCTCCGAGGAATAAGGAGGGCTGGATTACTCCCCCACACCCCAAACCCTCCCCAGAGCATCCAGCTCTGTGCCAAGTTGGGAAGCTGCCAGTGAGCCCTGTGCCCTCCTTGCACCCTGCCACCCAGCAGGAGGCTCACCCACAGCTGCCCCACACCCCACACAGCTGCCAGAAAACTCCCTGCCCTATAGGATGCTTGCTGGCAGCTCTGTGTCCAGATGTGCATGGGGCCAGGTGGGTTCTTCCCACTTCAGGGGCAGCTTTCAAATGGCCCCAGGCACATCAGATCCCCTCCTAATGGGCACAGGCCCAGGAGAGAATTACTACTGAAGTGGCAGAGCTTTCCTGGCCCCCCTTGCTGGGACCACCCTATGCCTCTTGCAATCCCCCAGGCTATCAGAGGGGAGGGGGAGAGCCTGGAGCTCTTTGTGGCTATTGCAGGGGGGTAAAGCAGGGTGGGAGGAGCCCCGCATAGCCCATTGAGAGCAGCCTGGTACATTGGCAACAAATCCCAAGAGCGTGTGTAGATGTGCTCCTCTGTAGACTTATTGCACTGTATTTTTATTGTACAGTAAGCCTACTTCAAATTAATAGCATGTGTAGACATGCCCATTTCTCAGCATATCCTGTTAGGTTGCTGGCTTTTGTAGATCTGGTTCTTATGCTTCGAACTATCCATGTGCATCACATAGGGGGATCAGATGACTAACTGGAGGGATCTGGGTCTTTCAGTAGCATGGCTCTTGTAGGACTTAACTTTTTGTAGATATAGCCAAAGAGCACTGAAAACACAGCAATGACTGGTGTGTGTGTGTGTGTTTGTGTGTGTGTGCACACGTGTGTGCACACACGCATGTTGTTCTCTTCTACAGAACAGAACTGGAACTCAAGTATGTAGTGCTAATAGAAATTCTCTTTTAGCTCAAGCAAGGCTGAGATTGACATCTGATGTCCTTCTTAAGTTCCACACAGTCCTAGCAAAACCCTGAAGCTTGCTTTTAATTTCCCTGAATATGCCCTTGTTGTTCTGTCACAACAAGGTGAAGAGGAGAAACCAATAGACCATCATCATCCTTTATACACCATTCACTATTCCACGTCACTCGGATCACCAGCTCCTCCTTGTCTCTTTCCTAAAATAAGATAGCCTTGCCTGTAAACTTCTCAATGTGTGGAAAATTCTTTATTAGCATGTTTTTGTTCCTGTTCTTATTTTTATTGTTGCAACAGATTTTGGGGACCTTGGTCAGGTCAGGCTCCCACTGTATTAAAAAAAACCCACAAAAATCCCCAAAAAGGATGGCAGGGGATGGACAAGAAGATGACCTTCTCAGGAATACTTCCAGCCCCACTTTCTGTAAATTTCTGATTCCAGAGTTCATGCATGATGCAGGAAAACTGACTATTCTGCCACAGACTTCCAATGGGACGTATGCAGAACACCTCGGTTCTCTATACATTAGCTCTTTGACTGTCAACTGTCGACCGGGAAATGGGAATAACAGTACTTACTTATCCCACTGGGGTGTCACACTCAAGATTAAAAGGTTCTTGCTTACTCTCGTAACAGCAGCCATATGTGCTCCTCTGATAAAAATACATAAGAAGTAATGGGTCTCAATTTCCACATTTCAAAAGATTTGTGGGGTTTGGGTGATCAAAAAATAATAGCTCTGCACACAATTGTTAGCCAATCAAGAACTGTCATCATTAAGAGCACTATGCATGTTCTGTAAGAATATTTAGGTAACTACTTTTTTTCTCCCCAGATTGTTATTGAGTTACTTTACTTGAAGGAGGGTAAAGAAGTACGCCGGTTGTGTATATGAGGCATAGCATTCCAATCCCTACCGTCACCTTTCCACAGAGCTACAGTAAGATAAATAGAGCAATATCCATATTTTACAGTCTATAAAATCCAAATCCTCTTTAAAAATACCTTATGTGTAATGCATACACTTGCTAGCTTATTTATCAATATACACTTATGCAAAATGTATATAGATAGGACATTTAGTTTTAGGTGTAAACCAATATTTACTTCTGGAAAGCACTCAAGTGTATGCGCAGGGAGGGGAAGAGGGCAAGAAAGCATTCAGATTTCTCAGTAAAGAGTTTGTAATAGGCGGGGAGAAAGCCTATAATAACTGACTGCAATCAACAGCTTCATTATAAATGCCAAGGTCTGAATATGGATGATGAGTGATCTACCTACTTCTAGAAAGATGTCTGAGCTCTGAAGGGGGCAAAAGAGGGTTGGAGAAGGTTTGCATGTGGTAGGGATGAGGGAAGAATAGTTAGAATAGTTTCTTTTGTCCATCTTGTCAAACTAGATTGGGGGTGTCAAACTCGTTTGATCCCGGAGGTTGGATTTGGACTATGGGGCTTCTCACAGGCCAAATAACCCATGAGCAGTGGCAGCAGAGTTAATCTCTATGACTGCCAAACAGCTGTAGTGGCACAGATGACAGCTTCCCTTTTGCCCTCCACCAATTTTGATCACCCACAGGGACTAAAACACCCCAATTTAGTGGCAACTAAGCAGGGGAGAGAAGCAGGACCATTAACCCCTAGAGCTCTAGAGCCATGTTGATGCAGTGGCCTTGGGAACTAATGCAAGGAGCCCTGCTGGCCAAATCCAGCCCATGGAGGTGGGTAATCCAAGTCCATATGAAGTCCCATGAAATAAATGACTGACCTTCATGAGGGTTGATCTAGCATGTGGGCCATACATTAAATACCCCTGAATTAGATTATGGACATTTCAGGACAGGGGCCATCTCTCAACACATGTCTGCACAGCACCTGGCATAATGGTGGCCCCCAGTGAAGGTTGGGACTGGTGATAAATATCTTAAAGAAAAAAACAAGAAGGCTACCCCTGAGGTTTCTGACAATTGGGGTTTAAAGACTCTAGACTTTACAACTTCTCATGAAAATAATTTGGAAATTTTAGAGGAAAGGGAGGTTGATTTTATAGTTAAAACTGAGCAAAGATTTAAGGGGGATAAACTGGTGATGGATATTTTTTTTTCAACCTTGTATTGATCTGTCTGGCTACCCAACCCACAATCTGCTGGTGCCCGTGACTGTAGAAATCAAGCACCAAACACAGGACTTGCAATTACTAATAAAACTGATTGGGCCATAAGAGACTTTTGTCTTCCCTTCACTTAAACCGGGGGTGCAGTGGCACCTAGTGGGAAGGTGGCCTCAGGACAGGTAAATTGACAAGTTGGCCTGCGTGTGACGTGCACGTGACAGATTTACCACAGTAAAATTAAATTTAATCAATACATTTGCCACAATGAAACTAAAATTAATAGGAGATGGTTTAAGTTGCCACTCTCAACACATGTTTGGCACAGAAAAAAGTGCATATATACATGGTAATGCCATTATGCTACATAAATAGCCTTTTTCATTGTGTTTCGTCACGTGTACATGAGCAAATTGTCATGTGTACAAGCGCCCTTTGGTATTCAATATACCTGAAACTGTCTATGTTTTATTGGTTCCTATTATAATATCTTACTTGTTTTCACTTAGTTTAAGAATGCTTTGGAGACCAGGGAGTTCTCAGAAAATGCTTGAAGTTGGCCTGTCTCATTTTGATATTTCTTGGTCTGTCTTTTCCAGTTCAAAGCTTTGCACCAGAAATTTCCTCTCATGAGCTTTGTCATGTCCTGGGGAAGGCTAGTCATTTTGGAGTGCCATCAGTACACCTGACACCACCTTTTTTTGTCCTGGGGTAGCATCCAGAAATGCCATCCAGGGTTAGAACCCCCTTGTGCTGTAAAAAACAGCATTAAGTCATGGGATCCCAGAAATAATTGAACCAAACCATGCTGAGGTTCTTCAAAAATCAACACCAAAATGCCTCAGGGAGTAAGACCTACATGTCCTTAGTATCCCCTCCAACCTTGTCTTCCCTAAAGTCAATCATTCCCTTTTCTCTGTTGAATGCATCTGTTGTCTGAATAGCAGAGCAAAGCATTGAGCTGAGAGTTCCCCATAGCACAGAAGGGCAACATTGATTTGGAGACTTGTGGATGTAAAGAGATTGTTCTGCATTGGCAGCTGCATGCATGTAATTTCCAAGGATACTGAAGGTGGGTGGTATATGTGCAAGTGATTTATAAATTGGACCCTTAATCTCTAAGTTGATTGTACTAAACACCAGATTAGGTTGATTGTTATTTTGAATTAGTCTTGTTATGTGATTAGAACAGGGCTTAGGGATTCACATTAAAATAGCTCCTGCTTAGAAAGCATTCTATACTGTGCCAGGAACAATAGTTATAACTAGTTAAAACTTTGAGTTTCTGCTGTAACCCTGTGTTCTCATAATCAGTACTATAATGCCATCTCTGAAGGCTGTGTATGTTATTTAGTTACCAATACTTTGGCTCTCAGCTGCGCTGAACACCTCTGCAAACAGTTCCTTATCATTCATATCCTGCTACATCATGCAAATTACTTGGCTTCCAGGATGCTCTGCATTTGTCACCATGACATGCGAGACAGACAGACAATTAGGTGATGAAAAACTTTAATTCAGCTTCTTGAACTATACTTTAGAATTAAAAAGAGGATAAGTTAGCCATTTTTTTAAAATCTGCATATTCCATTCAGGGCTTCCCCTTGCAATTTGTTAGTGCGAAGGTGTCTGTGGTCAGAGGAGAAAAAAACCTCCTGCTAATTAAACTACCCCTGAGGCATTGCCAATGGGGAGGATATTTATTCAAGATTAAAGACATCTGTGTGAGAGTTTTATTCCTCAGATAAACCACAATAAAGAGGTCTGAACTTTTAGAGTTTGTTTCTGAAACTCAGGGATCAATGGCAGAGCTGAGAGCTTGGAAGAGGATTCTGGGTAATGGTTTGTACTAAGCTCCCAAGCGCTCTATATTTGCTCATAGACATACTTTTACAGAGGAACAGAGATTTCTCCTGAATGCTTATCCTGGTACCAGACATGGGTTCTGAATTAAAATTAAGATTAATGTAATACATTCTAGTGAGTGAGACAAGGCAATTCTTTGGCCATCTAAACCTTATGCCTGGCATTATCTATAGACTCAGACCTTCATGGTAGCAATAGAGAGAGAGGCCTAGCCTTATCTGTGACAGGATATTCAGAAATGGTATTACATATATAAATGTACATTGCCTTCCCATTCAGAATTGAAGATGCTATGGATTCAGTTTAGACTGGAACTGAATTAAACAAGGCTTTGCAGTCCACTTTAAGCCTAAATGGAAGCATCCACACAGGACCTTAATGTGACTCTTCTGCTTTAAATTCACACTGTGGATTAACATGGGTTTTGGATAAACCCATTCCTGATTGTCTGATAAATTCAGACAGCCTTCCCACCACTGCGGAGGGCACAAACTTCCAGCTATGTCCCATCCACTTGTTCCCATTGCATGCATCAAACCCAGAAGCATGGTTGAAAGGCCACTCCACAGATGCCCTCAAGAGAGACCTGCAGAGGGACACCATGAAGCAGACTCATGACGGCAGTGCAGGGGATGACATGGATAAGTTTGGGTGGGTGTACAGAAGCTGAGGACTCGACTGCTTTTTTTCTGATGAAGAATCTGGTGCTCCAATTTGGGTTATCAAATCAGATTATACAATACATACCATATGCATTCTGCATGTGGAGGACACTCATTGCTAAGTATTATTAATTTTGTACGAGTGGAGCATTCAACAATTCCAAAGGAGGGTGAAAGCACAGTAAAATAGCTGCTGCATAAATAGTTTCTGCTGCTGGGAGTTTGCAACCAAAGTGCAAAAGAAAGAAAAATAGGGAGAAGGGAAGTATTGTCACCCCTGTTTTATAGGAGAAAAAAGACATTAGTAGGACAATCTATGTTGGTTTTTAGGTGCCTCAGTGGGGCTCAGGCAGGTTTCAGGCACCTAAAAAGATCTAGCCCAACCCAGGAGGCAGGAACCACAAGAGGCACCTAGGAGCACAAGGTGCCTATAGTTTTGATCTCAGAAAGATCTGCTCTAGTCCTGAAGAGGCACCTCCACTCCACGTGTTTTCCAGGAGGGGCTCCACCCATGATGTGGACTCTGAATACATCCATCTCACATCAACGGCTTTGTATTCAGGTATAACATGATAATGATGAAAGACTAAGTGTCCACCTTCTACCCTCCAGCTTAGCAGGTAGAAAAAGCCCCCACCCTAAACGTGGTGCATCAGAATTTTAGGTGAGTTTAGGCATCCTATTGAAGATGGGCCACCGAGCATCCAATATTGCAAGAGTAATGGGATCAGAACTGGAACAAGCAAAAAGAGTGTGCCTTGGTAGCCTCAGCAGCTATAGCACTTTCTCAGTGGGGAAAGCCATGGTTCCTTAGTCTTATTTTTCTTTTTTAAACCCTAACTGCCTCATGTAACATTTATATGTAGCCCCAAGAGCAGGAACTAGAACCCAGAGGTTCCTTCTGCTGGAAAGTACCATGGCTAGTAGACTACCGAGTTGCATGTCTTCTTCTTCTGCCTTCATGACTCTATTACTCTGTGCTAACCTGGAGGCTGGCTAGAAAATGCTCTCATCTCTTGCTGTGGGCAAGGCATTCTCCTGGGAAGTGAGAGGTGTGAGTTTAGGCCTCTTGAGAGCAAGGAAGACTTCCTAAGTGCTCTAACTACTAAGCCATTGCACAAAAGATGGGACCATCCCCACCAGCTCTGATCAGTTGGGCACCTACCTCAGAAGTGGGACTAGGCATAGTGGACTATAAATGAATAGCGGTGCTTTGTGCTGCCTGATTCAGGTGTTTTAGCTCTACAGAGGGACAGGAGTTCAGACACTCGCTGCTCTTAGTGAATCCCACTAGTTACCTCTTGAATCTCTTGAGAGGTTTCTACTAGGGGTGTGCAAAGCTGGCTGTATTTGATTCAGATTCAGCCCAAATCAGGGACAGTGATTTGATTTGTTGATTTGGATCACTATCCCCGATTCGATTTGCCCAAATCC
The DNA here is from genome assembly GCF_000455745.1 of Alligator sinensis. Classification (NCBI taxonomy): domain Eukaryota; kingdom Metazoa; phylum Chordata; order Crocodylia; family Alligatoridae; genus Alligator; species Alligator sinensis. The sequence continues at coordinate 1,705,388 of NW_005842036.1, read as the reverse complement.
AAATCTGAAGATGTGATGCTGATTCAGAGAATCATCGATTCAGCCAGACACAGCTTTAAATGTTTTTTCTACATACCTCGAGGTACCAGGCTTGGCTCATGAATGCTGTGATGCTGGGGCAGATGGAGCATCCCACAGGAGCATGGGGGGTGGTGGGGGGGCACATGCTCGGCGGCGAACCCAGAAGTGGACCAGCGATCGGCCACGGGGTGCTACCCCAGACCCAGGAGGTACCTAGAGGTATGTAGAAAATACATTTAAAGCTGTGTCTATGTCCGAATCGCTGAATCTTTCCAAATCTCTGTGAACCAATTTGGAGGGTCCTGATTTGATTCGGAGAGATTAAAGGGTTTCTTGATACAATTCCAATTTGGAGATTCGACCACCAAATCGGGGCAAATCTCCACCAAATTGAATGAGGGACCGAAGCTTCGCACAGCCCTAGTTCCTACTTCAGCTTTCTGTATAAAGCACCTCCCCACAGTTAAAATGCACTGTCCTTCAGCTATACCTAAACCTCCCTATGGACTGAAAGAGTTAGTCTTTAAGGTACCATGCTGCCCTGCCTTCCATCTGAGTTCAGACTATCATGGTTAACATCTCCCTCTACTGAGTGCTAGGTACTTGTAGTTGTTGAAAATTGATTGTCTTGGGCTGAGCCACCCACATTTGAGGCTCTGGATCTCAGAAATAAGGGTGCCTCCAAGGTCGGATAGGATGGCAACCTAGGCAATTAGCATCTGATCATACCTTACACGGGTTGTCTCAGGCGATACAGAGCATCGGTTAGAAACCCAAGGTCTGGACTGCGCACTCCAGGAAGACATGCCATTCACTTAAAGGGTAGACCGTATTTTCCCTCAGAGGTAGAAATAGCTGTCTTATTTTTAGGAGTAAGGACAATTCATAGTCAATTTTGGTGTTGCTGTTATAATTTATGGTGGCACAATTGACAAAACAGTCATTCATTGATTTACTGAAAGACGGTGATCAGGAGGGCTAGTATCTCTGTTTGCTTTCAAGAGGAATCTTTCAGCATGCAGAAAAAATATATTTTGCTTTATACAGAAAGCATAAGTAGATGTGTCTGTCCATGCTTACAAGAGCATGACAGCTCTCGTTGTGCTTCATGGTGAAAACTGGCCAACTAAATGCAGAGAGAATACTTCCACTCCGACACAGGCTCAGAACGATTCCCTTCCCCACCAACTTCGTGCAACTTAATACAAACTTAGGATGTGATTATAGAACGGGGTCTTCATGTCATTTAATACCTATAATTATTGACCCCACTGAAATTGGTATTACATTTTGCTAGACACTATATAGTGGTACTAAGAAACAGAGGCTATTGTGAAAAGCTTATGATCTAGAAGGAGAAGAATTATTCATCAATGGGGAGTGAGGCAGAGAGATCAAGTGACTTGCCTTATGTTACAGAAGGAGTCTGTGGCAGAGACAAAAAAATGAACCCAGCTCCTCCAAGCTCACATCTAATCCCAGATGCACAAGACCACCCTTCTTTCCTTTGGAGTCTTCTCCTTTCTCATGACCAACATACGATGTTCTCCATAAGTATCCCCTGTTGTCACATGTGCAATATGTATACAATGGTACCATCATTCATATCTGAAGTCCTGGCAAATAGAGCAGTACATAGACACTGTGGGCTAGTGACTGACTTAAGACATTTTCAGGATAAGTCATATGTTGTTGCTTTAGGCTGGAAGCATCTAGTAGAGGTGGCTGATACTTGGAATGTCTGATTATGCTAATTTTTAATTATGGTATTTTAATAATATATGAGACATTCAAGTGCAATTTGAAACACAAAGTCATCTTGAAGCATCCAGACATTCTAAAATCCAAAATTATTGAACCCCCCACTTTTTTTTTCACTTGTCTTTTTTTTTCCCAAAAGGAACGTTTTATCGCAGTAAATGCATCTACATGGGTAGTTTTGGTGGTGAAAAAATGACATTTTTCTAAAGAAAAAAAAATGTCGATTTTTTTTTTTTTTTTAGTATATAGCATTAGTGTTGGCAGAAGACATGATGCACCAATACTTTTGTCCTTTGGTCTGTTCTTTTATGGTTGTTCCCATGTTTCTAAGTCATTGCTTGACAAGGAAAATTCTGCAAAGAATATTTCCCTCAACCATAAATAAAACCTTTTGTAAATAGGTCTATATAATCTTGTGAGTTCCAGGAGAGTTCCCATTGTCTTCTTTCCACAGCTACAATTCATTACAAAATATGGCAGAGACTGCATCTCATTTTTCATTATTTATTATGTCCAAACCCGGTAGTGTATTCTACATGCAATTTCAGGAGTCCAGTCTCAGAGATTTATGAGACGGTGCAGCCCTATTTATGGGTGGGGCTTGGTTCAGAAGATGCTCAGATAATGAATGAGTTGCTATGTTTGGTATACAACAGCTTTCCAGATGATGTTACCGAAGGGGAAAAATATATACACACACACACATCCACACACCTGCTCCATGTATAAAACACAGGGCCAAATTTCAGGTTCTTTGTTTCCTCTAACCTCCACCCCCTCCACAAGTTAAAGAAAATTAGGAATTAGTTTTGTTTGATTTTACTTCTTTTAAGGCCATGTGAAAACTTGGTCCAGTCTTGGATGATCTGGTCGGGGATGGCCCTGCTTTGAGCACGGGGTTGGACTAGCTCAGTGGTTCTCAACCTTTTTTTTTTGTACTGGGACCCATTTTTAAACATCAAGGGCTAGTCTTGACCCAGCGCCCCCCACCCGCGACCCGCTGGACCCATCCGCTGTTTTCCCTTGCCAGCTGGAACTCCGCCAGCCTACGAAGGAAAAGCCAGAGTTTCCCACGTTTTTCTCCTTTAAAGAAGCATCCATTTTTAAAGTTTGTTCGTGGCCCTTTCATATATTCATGCAACCTGCTTTTGGGTTGCGACCCACATGTTGAGAAATCCTGGGCTAGATGACCTCCTGAGGTCCCTTCTGACCCTAATTTTCTCTGATTCTGTGGCTATACAACACGGGTTGGTATTCTTTAGTTTCAGACCTAGAGGTCCTCTGCAAATCAATACTCAGTGCAAGGAACTGCCTATGTGATGTCTCCAGGCCTCAGCTTCCCCCAGAATAAAGTGGACCACATAATACAGGGCAAGTTGGCAGGCTTGGTTAGTTGCCTTTTGAAAAGGATATTCAGAGACTTACAGGAAATGGGGCCAGGCATATAAATTATCGTTCTCCATCTGTTATGCAGCTCTTGGGAAGCTCTGTGCTGTGAAACAGCTGCAGCAGTTTACCCCCGAGGTGGCTGCACTTTAACAATTGCTGTATTTTGCAGGAGATGCTCCAATGTGATCCTCTAAATGGATTTCAGTTACACTGGGTGCTTCCCTGTTGTATGATTTGTTCTCTCCGTGTGTTAGGAATTTCCAGGGGTATTGCTCGAATGTCCACACGGGCAACAAGTGCAGGATACAGTATAGGCTGCATAAGGATAAACAAAACTGAAAAGTAAAGGTACAGGTTTGAAAAGATGTAAAGGAACCATATAAAGAGCATGTTCCTCCATCACAAAAACCAGAAGGCAAAGCCTGTCAAGCCTACCGGGAGGTACTTCCTGAGATGGAATATGCAATAGAAACCCCAAGTGTGGGAGAGAAGGGAGAAGTCAGGCAGTAAATTTTAGATCCAATGGTAAATGTTTGCGATCCTTCATCATGAGAGTTGATAGATAAGATGATAAAGCAAGACATTATCCATATAGAAAGGTAATATTATGACCTGACTAATGCAAGGGCTAGCAATTAATGACACTGATGCATTGGTCAAGAAGGAGCATTCATGGCTCAAGGTGAACACATCAGCAGACCATGTAATTTGCTTTTGTCTGCCTTGCACTAGTTAGTATAAAGGAGACCATGCTGACTTGCTGCTCTATGGAGCTCTCTTGGGAGGTCCGTGCAGAAATATGCCATGCATGGCAGTGGTTTTCAACCTTTTTAGGCTTGAAGCACCCCAGGATAGACTCGAGGCACCCCTTAGAAAATGTCAGGTCTTAGCTTCCACTCTTTTTTGTCTACAGAAAAATAATAGCACAGTTGTTCATTTGTTTTTTTTCTGTCAGATGACCACCGCTGTGGATTTATATTTGAAAGGTCTCATGAATTGTGTTTGTAGACCTACCAGTGCTAACATTTTGTGGCACCCCATGGCACCCTTGCAAGGATCCCAAAGCACCTTGTTGAGAACCACAGACATAGAGGTTGGAGTACTGAGCAGCTGTTCCTTGTATGGCTTCCTTATCTGGAAGCTAGGTGCCTAGTGAGATTTTTAAAAACCCCAAAGCTGTTCAGAATCAAACTCCTATTGATTTTGGTTGGAGGTACACATTTGTAAATGCCTTCAAGACACCCACCAGGCACTTGTACCCGCTTCCCTCCCATCCCCTCCGACCAGCAGGAGTCATTTGGCCTGCGGGGCACCCTGCAGGTCTGGAAATTTGGCAATGGAGGAGAGATGGCAATGAATGTTGTCACTGCTGTCTCACACTAAATATCCAAGCCCCTAAGCCAGATAATGTGGTGCTGTTTGCTGCACTGGGCTGACATGCAGGGCTGGGGTGGTGGCCTGATCTGGCTTACATGATGGGGTCAAGGTGCAATCTCACAAGTGCAAGGGCAAGGGCCAGGGCTATATCTGGGGCTAAGGCATGATCTGGTATGTGTATAGATCCAGGGTGTGAGCTGGTGTGCATGCAAGGCTGGGGCTGGGATGGGGACCAGGGCCACGGTGAGATCCAGCATGTGAGGGGCCTGGGCTGGTTTTGGGGCCCAATTCAGCACACACAGGGCTGGGGCATAACCAGGGTCAGGTGATCTGTTGTGTGCAGGACTGGGGCAGTGGGTCCCATCTAGCACATGGGGCTGACCATACACTGTATCCCATGCACTGGCTCCAACCCATGGAGCAACCCTGCACCACTCATCCAGCCCACAGGCCAGAAAGGTTGGGCACCACTGGTATAAGTGAATGAATAACTTCCTGCAGGACAAAAAGGGGTAGGGGATTTACCATGTATGTGATCCTCTGGAAATTGCCTGTGTATACACTTTTACCCATGGTGGTTGGAAGCTAAACCACAATAGCTTAGCTTTCATTCACCGAGGGCTAATGACTGTAATGTAGCTTCCACGTTTCATGAGAGCAGAAAATGCCCATGGGCAGTTATTGAGGAGTAGCAGAGATGCTGTGAAGCCCCGTGCCCCTTTTATCCGGAGGTAATTGTTCATACCTCCATAACCTAACTCAGCATTATTATTATTGCCTGCCCATGGAAGCTATAGACAGGGAACCAGCCCTTAGACAGAAACACAGCAGACAGACTGGATCCCTTCCCTTCCTAAAAACTGGTGCGTGCCCTGGGAGCAGGAAGGGCGAGGAAAAGAAGATAAATCACTGAGCTACAGCCCTTGTGCAATGCAAGCACGTTCCACACTTTTGTTTCTTAATAAAATACACAAAAATCCCCAGGAGACACGGGGAAGGGAGCGGGGAGAGAGCAGGGGCAGCGTCATTTTTAATAGGTTCATTTCATTTATGAATGGAGCACATTTTTTTGACAAAACCCTGGGCTTCTTGAGATGTGAAATAGGTGAAGGAAAATACAGTTTGGGACCATTAATTATGCTTTCTTATTGAGTATATAAATTTGATGTCAAACAGGCCTGGCTGAATGGTATATATTTATTTCAAAAATATCATTTCTGTGAGGCATTGCTGCATCATCCTATTGATTTAGGTATTTTTGTTATTGTGCTTGATGCTTTTATGAAAGGCAGGCTATTAACAAACTAAATTGAAAAACTAGTGAGTCAGACTTTTCTTGGATGATCCTTTGCGTTGCCTACATGCAGCTTTAAATTGGAAAATACTGTAAAAGACTTATTTTAATGGGACAGTCTCCTCTTTGCAATCCATAAACCTTATTTGTTGTAAAAAAAAAAAAAATACAAGATAGAATTCTCATGCTCCACTGCAAGTCGCCTATTTTCCTCTCCTATCTATAAAAATGTTAATCTTTTCATTTCAAAGGGTCACTATTTTTGACCTTGTTGGACGCTTGTATTAAAATCCTGTGTAAAACAAGGCCCTCTTAAAAGAGCAACATGGAATATTTTGTGCTCATGCAAACAGTCGTAAGGAAGTGGCTGTTTGCCGCTTCTCTTCTTGCAAATGCATCCATTCCAGATCTAGGGCTTGGGTGGATTTGGTTCAGCGGCGCCAAAGGAATGAGGCTGAGTGTTGTTTCGGCATTGCTTGCACACCCCTCCCTGTCTGCTTAGCAGTTTTAGTCTGGTTTTCATGTTCAAAGAAGAACAAAAACTCAACGTGACATTAATCAAACCACTAAAAGTCCAGCTGATTTCATGGAAAAAGCACCAATTACACCGTGGAACTAGGTCACCCAAAAGGCTTTAATCACCCAAGACCCTGATCTTGTAGTCCTTACTCATGTGACAAAGGCAAATTCATTAACCGTCTAAGGGTGAAGTTACATATCACAGTTATATCGTGCTAAAGACATTTAAAACATAAGCATCCATGCTTTAAAACTTGTGAACTTTTGCTAAGTACCCTCTGAGCATCTCAGAGTTATGCCTCTTCAAGCGACGGTTAACTCTGGGCTGTGCTACCTAGCTCATGTTAGGGTAACTTCAGACTACTCCACAGAGATAAAACAAGCCACTTGCAGTCCTTCAGCATCCCAGGATGAACCACTCCCAGCCCCCAGAGCAAGGATAGAGCCCAAGTGTCCTGGCTCCTACCCAGGGCCCTGCTTGCCAACCCTCCAGTGGCAAATCACAGCTATACATGCAAGAAATGGTGTTAACCCTTAACATGCAACCACCCAGAGCATGTTTTAAATTTGACACTTCTGCAGATCCCACATATTTAGTATGGACTAAGTGCAATGTATAACTTTATCCTAACTCTATTGACATTGTCAGGCCATTGGCTCAAATCATGAGAAAAAAAAAAGGGTGGGTTCTCATGGGTTTTGGATTAGATGGGAGCTTGGAAAGTCTGGGTTGATTTTATGGTTTCCCTCACAAACTCGCTCTGTAACACAGGGCAAGTTGTTTGATTCCTCAGGGCTCCACACCTCATTGATAAATAGTTAATAACAATTCTTGTCCTGTGAGATCATAAGCTATTCGCAATAGCATCTGTTTCTTATGTTCACTTTATACAGTGCTTAGCACAACGGAGTTCCAATTTCAGTAGGGGCCACTAGTTATATTGATATTGAATTATGTGAAGACCCCTTCTGTAATTACATCTCAAGTTTGTAGTGAAGCTGTGAGAGAGGTGGCAAGGATCTGGCTCTGAGCCTGCATCATAGTGGAAGTTGAATATGAATGTTGACAAGTACTTCATATTCCAACAAATATTTAAATGCATGCAAAACAGAAATCATGTAAATGCATGCAAATGACATGCAAATTTCAATTCAGGCTCTTTAAAAATATAGTGCAGTCAAATCGCTATATGAGTCCCCCAGATAAAAGTGCCTCTCTTCTCCAAAGAGGTTTTGGGAGCCCATTGTCTCTGTTAGCCAAGACAAGCAACAAGCGGTTGGGATGGGTTTGCTCTCTAGAGGTCCTAAAATGGGTTTGTCCTGAAGAGGCAGGATGTGGTGTGATACCTGTGAAAAATATACCTTGATGCCTGGTCAATGGGCTCTGCTTTCACAGTGACTACATAACGGGGCACTAGCAACTTAAAAAATCATTCTTCCATTTGAAGCTTCCTTATCTCCTGCTGTTACAAAGTATCTCAGACAATGACTATAACAGAGAAAGACAGAGAACAGGTAATACATATGTGGGTGGGTTTGGTGGGTTTGGGGGTTTTTTTTTAGTTTCAATTTGTTCCTTTGTTAGTTCCCTGTATATAATCAGCTGCATTGTTTCCTCGGTGCCAACCATTAAGTAATCAACTCCCCTGGTTTGTGCATCTTTCATTCAGCTACAGGACAAAGAAAGAAAGAAAGAATGAATATATATATATATATATATATATATTATAAGAAAAAAAGATAATATTTTAATATATAAAATATATAAACCTATATAAATATATAACTATATAGATATAAATATCTATCTATCTATCTATCTATCTATATAATATAATATAGATAGATAGATATTAAAATATGTTCTTTCTTTCTTTCTTATAAATATATAAATATATTAAAATGGACTACATTTCAATTGATGGTGTCCCTGGAGGCACCAAATAGGGTGGAAAGAGTCTTACAGTTAAGCGACTTAGTGACTTGCCCAGTATCACAGAGCAAGTCAGTGGCAGAGCTAAGACTAAAATCAAGCAGAAGTTGAGTTGTAGTCCACCTTCTTTAACCAGCAACTAGCTTTTAAAAAAAAAGCTATTGAATGCCTGATACAGGGCAACTGTCTCTTCTATATGGAAATGCTTGGAAGTCAAGAATCCTTCCCACTAGCACAAAGGAGTTTTATACAAGCAAAGTTTTTATTTTCCTTGATAGGAAATGGAAACAGGAGCCTGGATGAAGCAAAGTTCTTCTGGAGGTAGCATGCTGACCTATAGCATTGTATTAGGGCAATTATACTGTACAAGTAAAAAAAAGAAGAACGAGCTCAAATGGCAGCCTAGCCCCAAGGGGAAACTGACTTCGGTAGTAAACTTCAACTCAATTTCAGCTCCTTTGAGGTCAAATCTACTTTAGTTTTGCTTGATTTCTACTTTTTTTTCCCCCTGCTTCCCCAGTGACATTTATTTTGAAAGACATCCTCACATCTTGTTTATTATTTTCTTTATTAAAGGGGAAAAAAAATCTTTCTCCTTCCTCCCTCCTCTTCTGCTTGAAGATGAAAGCTAAGGGCTTCACTCACCCTAGAAGGGAAATACATGTAATCTGCTTTGGGATGAAAGGAGCTCTTTGAATGAGACCTGCTATTATTAGTAGTAGTAGTATGACCAAATCCTGGTTACTTGTATGGTTGTGCATCCAGAATAATTCCACCAAAATCAACAAAGTTGCTTTGGATTTATCCTAGTGTTAATGCACATTGAAATGGTCCTATTGATGTCAAGTCATCATATCACCTTCTCCTGTCTTTCCAAGGAGCTGCTGATATTTAGTGTTACTTCATAGCCTCCTGGTTAATATGTTGCTGGTCATCTCTGCCCTTAATCCACAGAAGCTATGAGTCTGTAACAGCTCCAGCAGGAAACACATGGCTAAGGTTTTAGCTCCAGGGTTCCCTGTTTAAACCCTCATGTGTCAGCCAAGACCAGATTTGTCACATAAGGGAAGGATCATCTGGCATTCAAACTGCTTTTGAGTCCCAGATGATCTGGACAAATGTCCTTGGATTAGAGGCAGTAGGTAACCCACTGCTGAGTGTGCATGAGACATCACTCTGTGCCCAACCCATATAACTGTTACAGGCCTAGGCAAGGGCTGTTACCTCCAGGGAGGTTGAGGCACACACTGACCAGCTGGTCACTGTTACATAGTTCAGAGAAGGAGTGTCCCCAACTGAAGTTGTGAATGATCTAGGAGAGATGTGATTGCTAGAAAAGGTCATTTTTCAGTCAGCATGCTTTACTATTTTCCCTTTGTTTTCTTACCACTTCTAGCTACTAGAAATAGAATAGGAGGAGAACACGGGGGCTACTACATTTCTTTGGGGAAAGGGCCCAGGGAGCATTCTAGCATCAGTATCACAGTTACAAACCTCACAGCCTCTCTGTCCCTTTCCTGGTGCTCTAAGGGTGTATCTAGACATGCATTTAAGCATGCCTAAATTTAATGAGCATTAAGCTAATGCGTATTAAGTGATTTTTGGCAGGTGTCTCCATGAGCAGGAACTTGGGACCAACTTTAGATCCATGATATCCTACCCCCTGAGAGGTAAGGAGAGTGAGGCCAATACCTAAAGATGATCCATTTAGGGTGCTTCTACATGAGATGTGTTAATGCACATTAACCTAAGTTAATACACATTACAGGTGTGCGTCTACATGGTCATGCCCTTAATGTGCATTAACTTTGGCTAATTGTGCCTAAATTTGATACCTGCAAAGGCAGGTATTAAATTTAGATGTCTTTAGTTAAAACACATTAATGCACATGTAGACATGCACTTGGGACTGGCAGTCCTGATGAGTACCCCTCTGACCACCAGCGGGAGCTCCAGCCTCTGACCACATGGCTGCCAGCACTTGGAACTTATTTTAGTCTCAAGTTGAAGCCAGGAGAGGCAGCCAGCCAGGAGCCATGATGCTGGGCTCAGGCCAGCCCTCTAGTGGCTGGGAAGACCCAGCACTAAAGTTAGTTCTGGGATGTGTCTACATGTACATTAATGCACTTTAACTAACCATGCCTAAATTTGATACCTGCATTTGCAGGTATCAAATTTAGGCACAATTAGCTTACGTTAATGCACTTTAAGGGGGCACACGTGTAGACACGTGCCCGTAATGCACATTAACTTAGGCTAATGTGCATTAATGCATCTTATGTAGACGTGCCCTAAATGAACCATCTTTAGGTATTAGCCTCTCTCTTCTTACCTCTCTGGGGGTAGGATATCGCAGGTCTCTCAATCTCACTCTGAGGTTTGGCCCTAGGCTATAGGATCTTAAATATAAACTATTCCTACCCTGAATCAATTTTTGTTGTTGTTTGTATGTTTTTTCCCTTCAGAAGACTGTGCCCCATTATGAATACAGCTTCCTTTGAACCCAAATTTTACCTTTAAAATAGAAACAAAATATTTAGGAAAAAATATTAACCTGATTCCAAGTCCCCTTAGATAAATAAATAGCACCTATACAGCTAAAATGAGCCATTTAATTTTGAATTAGTATTCACAAGTGTTTCTGAAAATATCAACACTGTTTCTCCAGCGTAGAGCGCAAACTCCCAGCCATGTCCCACCCACCCACCCATTCCCCCTCAACAGTACTAAACCCAGGAATGTGACATTTAGAGTTACTTATGTGGATTTTAGATCCTATCCCCCCATGCACATTGCTTTTGAGCTTGCCCTCCTACTTACCCACCTAAAGCAGAGTTGGATTTGGCCCCAGTTTCTTATTCCATCTCTGCAACTAATTTGCAATGGGATCTTGGTCCAATCATTTCACACCACTCTGTTTCTCATCTTTATTTCAGTCTTTTCTATACATATTGTCAGTTTTTCAAGGTTGAGATAGTGATTGTGTTATTTTACAGGGCCTAAAATAATGGGGCTTTGTTCTGGATGGCAATTTAAAGTTCTGCTGCAATGGAAATAATAGCACTTATTGGCACCAACTTATTTCCTAAAGAACCCTTCTTCCAACTGGAAATGCTGTATTTTCTCACATATCATGCACACCCGAATAAGACACACGTCTTGTTTTGGAGAAGCAGAATGAAGAAAAATAAGTATTTTCCCAGCCATTGCTGAATCCTGACCACAGGGAATCCTGACTACATAGATGATTTCTGACCATCACCGCTCAGGCAAAAGCTAGTTTTAACTTTTTCAAAGCCACCGCCAAATTAGCCAAAAGCTACTGCCAATTCAACAGTGGCTGTGAAAAGGTTAAAACTAACTGTGATGTGGAAGACTTCATTCTGCTCCTCCCTCCCTGTCTGGGGAGAAAGACAGCACTGGCAGCCAATATATAGCATCCCTATTCTTCAATTCCGTTAAAACATGCACCCCAGTTTTGCATGGTTGCTTTTTGTGAAAAAAAAAAAACTGCACATAGTATTTTAGCAAATATGATACTCACTCTTGCTTCATTTATAAAACTTGGCAAGGTCTTATCCCTATGTAGTAGCACAAAAATCCTGGAGTTTCCTTTTGCTTTTATGCACCCCAAATTCCAAATGTTTGTAGTTTCAATGAGTGAAAGCTGGCCCCTGGATTGACTTCTTCTTCAAGAGTCTTATGTGAACTCTGCCTATCTCTTGATTTGAAAAACTGCTCTGGAAGTGTAAGGTGAGTGGGGTTTTTTCATGATATTTCTTGTGCTTTCTACTTCAGGTCATGGTTGGAAATAGCACGAGAACAACCTATTTCACAGCATTTCCATGTGAAAATTACACATAAAAATGAATGCAACTCTGTTGAACCTGCAAAAAGGGTTTGGATAAAGTTCAGTTTTAAGTTTGCTTGAAAGTTTGAGAGGTTTGTATAAGGGGAGATGTATTTTATCCAGAAAAAAAAAAAATTATGCTTCCTCAGCTAGAGATTGTGGAAAATATGCATGATCTTGTACCTGGTTCTTGTATAAATAGCTTGTACTTTTACAAAGGAAAGGATTAGAACTATCTGGAGCCCTGTGTCGAGTGTTGGGACCCAACTACAGAAAGGATGTAGACAAACTGGAGAGAGTCCAGTGGAGGGGAACAAAACTATTTGGGAGGGTCTGGGGCATATTACTCCTGAGGAGAGGCTGAGGGAACTGGGCTTATCAGGCCCAGAAGCCCCAGTGAAAGGGTGGAGTAGTGGTCCTAGTGACAGGGCAGAGTGAAACCTGGAGGCCATGTAGAGTAGGGTGTGTGGGTGCCTGAAGGACTGTGCACAGGATGATTGGAGTAGAGACCCCTGTGCGGGGCATGTGGATAAGATATGTCTCAGGATGCCTGAGGACAAGTTTAGGGAGGAGGCCAAGTGCAACTCAGCTAAGCGGTTGGGGGAGTAATAGTGGATCTGGATGCTATCTGCATGGCTTGGGACATGGTATAAGAAAAGGTTTGGAGCCATGTATTTCACCCTTGGCACCAGGGCAATTAAATGGGCAGCCTCCCACATGTTTCTATCTACTTTGATACATCAAGGTGTGGCAGAAAAGGCAGAGCAGACTGCCCTAGACAGGTGGGTCGGCTCACGTTGAGATGGGCCCCAAGATGGCCCCCTGTCAGAGAGGGTCATGCTCTTAACTTCATTTATTCACAGGGAGAAATAGCATGGAGCATTTAAATGGTTTGGGAACAGTGATACAGAATCTATACATGAGCAAGGACTTCAGCCAAATTTCTAGGCCACTGAACCAACCAGTGAACCATGCTTTCTCCATTTCAAATAACTGGGATTACTCAAATGTTTTAAGACCTCTCACTGGAGTAAGAGTTGAAAGATCCAACTCCATATTATTAACATGAATTCATTAGGAAATATTGAGATGCCAATTACTCCCCCCTTCCCCACAAAGAGGAATGCACTCCTGCTTTACTTTTCAGCTTCCTCCTTTGGTGATGTTTTGCTGCTGGTGAACTGATGTTAGTGACTCCAATCCCGAGTCATAAGAACATAGAAACATAAGACTTGCCATAGACTTTCATAGAGATTTCATAGATTTCATAGACATTAGGGCTGGAATGGACCTCGGGAGATCATTGAGTCCATCCCCCTGTCCCAAGGGCGGGAAGTCAGTTGGGGTCAAATGATCCCTGTAAGATAAGCATCCAAATGCTTCTTAAAAGAACCCAGAGTAGGTGTTTGCATCACCTCTGGAGGGAGCCTATTCCAGGCCTTGGGGGCTCAGACAGTAAAGAAGTTTTTCCTTATTTCCAGCCTAAAACAGTCTTGGAGGCGTTTGTGACTGTTGGTCCTTGTCAATCCTTGGGATGCTCTGGTGAACAGCCATTTCCCCCAGATCCTGATGCACACCACTGATGTTCTTATAGGCAGCCACCAGGTCCCCCCTGAGCCTGTGCTATCCAGGCTGAAGAGTCCCATGGCCCTCAGCTTCTCATCATAAGGCCTGTTCTCCTGCCCTCTGATCATGTGAGTGGCTCTCCTCTGGGCTTTCTCAAGCTTCTTCACATCTTTCCTGAATCGTGGAGCCCAGAGTTGGATGCAGTACTCTGGCTGCAGTCTCACCAAGGCCGAGTACAGTGGGAGGATGATATCCTGAGATTTACTTGAGAAGCATCTATGGATGCAAGCCAGAATTCAATTTGCTTTACCAGCTGTGACATCACATTGGTGGCTCATGTTCATCTTGTGGTCAATCATGACCCCCAAGTCTCTTTTGGCTTTGGTGCTAGCAAGCGTAGCACTGCCAAGCCTATAAAGGTGCTGCGGGTTTTTGTTCCCAAGATGGACTACCTTAAATTTGTCAGTATTGAATATCATCAGGTTTGTACCTGCCCACTTTTTCAGCCTATTCAAGTCAGCCTGGATCACCTTCCTATCCTCAGGTGTGGATGCTCTACCCCAAAGTTTGGCGTCAAGTCATTTACTGGCTCAAACCATGGGGCCATGTTGCCCAGGATCCTATGTCATACAGTGGCAGAGAGTGGGATGCTGAAACGGAGAGTGAATTAGGTCTGACCACTTCTACTGCTCCTCTCTCACTTGCACCCTCCAGCATTTAATTTCTAGGAAGTTCTAATTCAGAGACTGGATCCCTAACTCCACTGCTGAACAGCTACCGATGCCCTTTTCTACCAAAGATTTGTCCAATCCCTTTTTGGATCTGGCTTTCACAACACCCGGTAGCAATGAGCTCCACACTTCAGTTACACACTGCATGAAAATAACTTCCTTTCATTAGTTTTATACTCACTACCTACTAGCTCCATGTTGTGACCCTTAGTTGTTGTATTGTGAGAGAGGGGAAATCATACATTGCTATTGACTTTCACCGTTTAGTATTTTGTAAACCCTCCCCATGCCCCCCACAAACATCTCTTTTCTAAACTGAATAGGCCTAGCTTCTTTTGTCTCTCCTCATATGGAAGCCTCTCCATACCACTCATCATTTGTGTTGCCCTTCTCTGGACCTTCTCTAGTTCTTCTACACCCTTTCTGAGGTGTGGGGACCAGCACTGGACACAGTATTCAAGGTATGGATGCACCATGGATTTACTGGGACATCATGATACTTTCTGTTTTCTTTACCAGTCATTTTCTCATGGCTTCACTCTTTCAGGATGACACCAAAGTAAGGACTCGAGCTGTTTATATGCAGTATGTAGCAATTATGAATTTAATTTCCAGAACCCATCTGTAGCTATGGTAACAGGCAACGTTGGGAGAATAGAAGTAAGTTGTAGAGTTACTTAAGGCAGAAAAGTTGGGGATTTTTTTTTTTCTTTTGCTCTTGGATGCATGTGTAGAACTGCCATTCAGACCCCATTCTGGACATAAATGACAATTTAAAGAAAACTGAGGAGTTTTTTTTTCCAGTTAGGAACACCGGTTGTGTACTAGTGGAGACATACTACATTGGTAAAGGGTATTGTACTAAGTGGTAGGATTGAGTCCTTTGAAGGTAACAGCCTACTATTACTGTAAGCTTACAGGGTTGTTCCTATGGTATAAGTGGCAGATATCTGTGCTGCAGTGCTAACAGAAAGTACTTAAATTCATGGATAACTCCTCTTGGGTCACTACAGAAGCTCTGTTATTGCTGTCTACTGGGACAGTAGATCATTCTGAAAAATGAAAGCATGCACTATTTGAGTATAACACAGTCAAGTTTGTCACAGTTCTGGGTGCTGCTCACAGGTCTAAATAGAAAAGAATTGGAAAATGATTATGGGTTTTTGCCTGATGAAAGTTTTGGGATTAAGTTTGGTGAGTGCACAAAGCTGCATGCCTGCCCGATCAAAGTGCAGCCCTTACCAAATATGCTTGATAGCTATGCAGATATTCCTCAGGTCTAATGTATAACATCCCTCCTAACTATTTTGTCCAATAAAAATATTATCAAGCAAATCTTGTCTCTCCATTGTAAAAGGCAGGCCTTTATTCCAAAATGCCAACTGAACTGCTGACTGGCATTCATTATGGTTATGGACCACAAGCTTCAGGGAAGTGCCATATGCCTAGGGTGACCATGTGTCCCAGTTTGGCTGGGACAGTCCCAGATTTTGGAAGGTGGTCCCAGCTGGGCAGTGAAAATTAAAATGAGCATCCCAGTTGTGTTGCGCGGGTCTTAGTCCAGCAGGGAGGCAGAGCGGCATGAGCTGTGAAATAGGAAGACAGCAAATTTGCCCTAAAATAGGACAGCTTGATTAGTGGAATGACCATTAAAAAGGGGTGGTCAAGTTAAGAACCTATGAAGTAAAGAACAATGGGTCATTAATGTGCTACTGACTCCCTTAACTACCCGAATAGTAATACCAGAGCTGCACCATGTCGGCCCACCCCTGACTCTGCCTGCAGCAGCGCCACTCACTTGATACGGGGAGGAAGGGAAATGTCCTGGATTTCACACTGTCCCATATGGTCACCCTATGTATGCCCTACTGAATTTCCCATGTACTAGTGATTTTTTTTATGCTTTTCAGTGACAAACTCTATGCAATTCAGATGGCTCCATAGTAGTCATTCAGGAATGAAAGTGAATAGCCCACCCATCTTGTGCACTGTCAGAAATCACTTATTTTTCATAGACCAGTGGTTCTCCAAATGATCCATGAGGACATGGTAAATAGTGCGTCTGGATCACCCAGGACCATGCATGCCTTTATAGTGTTTTCTTTATAGAGTTTGAAGAGTTTGCTTATAATGGTACATGAGAGATACTGGCAGATGTAAATGTGATATCTTTTATTAGACCAACTAAAGAGTTGGAAATATTGTTCTTTGCAAGCTTTCAGGTGTAAACACCCTTCTTCAGGAATAGGGAGAGTCTGCTTGTGTTTGTACTGTTTTGCGTGGAATAGAAAAAAAGTGTTTATAGTGGTTCATTGGTTCAACATTTGGGATGCATTGTCCCAGACAATATGCAAACACATAGTCTCAGCACCAAAGTGTTTAGATACTAAATAGGTAAGGCATTCAAGCCAGGGGAGGGCAAAAAAGAAGCAAAATTACCTTCTCTTAGGTCACATAATACATCAGGCAGAGAGTAAAACTTGAGTATTATGAGCTCCACTCCAGGTCTTACATGGCACTATGTTAAATCTCACTTAGCACTTTTTGTCAGTGGATCTGAAACTGCTGTACCAAGGATGCATCCTTCAATTTTTCTTACAGATTGGAAAGTAGATCAAAGAGAAGTGAAGTGTTTTGTCCAGTAATAGCCAAGTCATAAGTGATAGACTCAGGGATAGAGCTTAGGGCCAGGTACAGACATTACACTTTTACCAGTATAAGCGATTGCAAAGCTGGTCTGTACCTGTAACAGGACAGAAATTTGGCACAAAAAAACCTGGTCTATACCCATAATAGAACAGAAATTCAGCGCACATAGACCAGTGTAACAATGGCAGAACCTGGTCTAGGATTAGCCCCAGTCACCCAAGGGTAAATGTGAGTTCTGTTTGCTACCGATCTTAACTACGCTGTTTACAGACAATTGTGCAATTTAGATTGATTTGCACCTCAGGGTTTTGGGATACCTGCACCTAGCCTAGATCACCTAAGTAGCGCTCCAGTGTCCCGTACTCTACACTGTTTCTTTTACAATGACTGTCTTGATAGCCCTCCGCTGCTTAAGATATTTAGGAAGGTCAGTACAACACAGGAAACATCTGGCCCCCCAGTACTGATTGCCCTAATATTTCTTTTTTGGTAAGTGCCAGCAATATGCTGAAAGCAAGGTTCTTTGCTTGCCTATGTCCTTAGACCAACACAGCTACAGCCAAAAACCCAGCAACAGTGTGCTCAATGATTTTCAGAAACAAAATATCAGCAGTTAAATAGAGTTAATGAAACCCTTCCACCTCAGCTGACTTGGTTCCAGAAAGACATACTGTGGCAGTAGTCCCCACATCTGTTCTTGCAGTCCCTTACTCCCTACAGAGAGGCTTTGGTTAGTACGTGAGCAAAACCAGTGGCCACACATTTGACTGGTTCATTCCTTTACTTCTATGCTCTCTTGCATGATGCAGCTTCCAAAAGGTCTTCCTTTGGCTTGCCATCCACATCCATAAAAAACTACAGTGTTTTTTTGTTTTTTGAATGGAGAACAGCAAGCTTGACCTAAGCGTAGGTCAGGCATGCCTGCATCGGTGCAAGGGGTTGGATGGTTGAGGTCCCTTCCAACCATATGACTCTAGAGCGATTAGAACAGTGAATCTCCCTGTTATATGGGAGACTGAGCCTTGACACACAAGTTTACACTGATATAATCAGTGCTCAGAGAAGTTTTACCAAGGGCTGAACACACAATGAACCATCCTTCCCCACTGTAACTTCCTCATACCCCATGTAGAATTATCCCACATAAAATCAAGGCCCAGTGGAAGATACGGTGATGCACGTGCTGGCTATCTGGAGCTTCCCCAGGGTACACGTTTGCTCATGGAATCAGAACTAGATTTTTGCAAAAAAAATAAAATAAATCTTCAGTTGCAAGCTTTTGGACACAGGCACTTTTCTTCAGACTTAGGAGCAAAGATTGCAAAGTTGTCCCAAGTAGAAATGAAAGTTCATATTTCATAGGAGATTTAAAGGTGTGGTAAAATCTCCTGTTTGGCACAGTTCATTTTATGCAGAGAAAAGTTGGAATAGTCTGTTGACCTCGACGTTGCTTGTTGGCAAGCAGGATGTGGCGTCATGTTTCCATCTGGTTATGAGGTTTTGTAGTTAACAGGAGAATTCTGTGAAAAAACCTCCTGTTTCCAAACAGGAATGTTTATCACACCTTTAACTCTCCTATGAAATATAAGCTTTTGTTTCTACCTGGGAGAGCTTTGCAATCTTTTCTCCTGTGCCTGAAGAAGGGTGCTTGTGCCTAAAACTTTTATTTTTTTTGCAAAAATCTAGTTGGCCTAATAAAAGAGATCACCTCTACCATGAGACCTTAGACTTCAGGAAGGCCTTCGATACGGTATCCCACCCCATACTGGAGAACAAGTTAAGAGGCTGTGACTTGGATGACTACACAGTCCAGTGGGTGGCGAATTGGCTGGAGGGTCGCACCCAGAGAGTCGTGGTGGATGGGTCGGTTTCGACCTGGAAGGGTGTGGGCAGTGGGGTCCCGCAGGGCTCGGTCCTTGGACCGATACTCTTTAATGTCTTCATCAGCGACTTGGACGAGGGAGTGAAGTGTACTCTGTCCAAGTTTGCAGATGACACAAAGCTATGGGGAGAAGTGGACACGCCGGAGGGCAGGGAACAACTACAAGCAGACCTGGACAGGTTGGACAAGTAGGCAGAAAACAACAGAATGCAGTTCAACAAGGAGAAATGCAAAGTGCTGCACCTAGGGAGGAAAAATGTCCAGCACACCTACAGCCTAGGGAATGACCTGCTGGGTGGCACAGAAGTGGAAAGGGATCTTGGAGTCCTAGCAGACTCCAAGATGAACATGAGTCGGCAGTGTGACGAAACCATCAGAAAAGCCAATGGCACTTTATCGTGCATCAGCACATGGATGACGAATAGATCCAAGGAGGTGATACTCCCCCTCTATCGGGCGCTGGTCAGACCACAGTTGGAGTACTGCGTGCAATTCTGGGCACCGCACTTCAAGAGAGATGCGGATAACCTGGAGAGGGTCCAGAGAAGGGCCACTCGTAAGGTTAGGGGCCTGCAGACCAAGCCCTACGAGGAGAGACTAGAGAAACGGGATCTATTCAGCCTCCGCAAGAGAAGGTTGAGAGGCGACCTTGTGGCTGCCTATAAGTTCATCACGGCGGCACAGAAGGGAATGAGTGGCCAAGGTCTGGAACGGGCTCCCAAGGGAGGTGGTGCTCTCCCCTACCCTGGGGGTCTTCAAGAGGAGGTTAGATAGGCATCTAGCTGGGGTCATCTAAACCCAGCACTCTCTCCTGCCTATGCACGGGGTTGGACTCGATGATCTATTGAGGTCCCTTCCGACCCTAACATCTATGAATCTATGAGTTGATTCCTTTTGCCTCCAGGACAATACAGCTACAACCTGAATACGTGACACATTTGCTCAAGGCATACAGGATATAATCTGCTCTCTGGCCACCCAATGACAATGTGTGGTGTAGCTGTCCACTGAGTGCAGCTACCCTGGATCTGCTGGCTCTGGCTACCAGTGAAATGAGATTGGTGCATCAAAGGGACTAGTTTTCCAGATTAAGGACAACAAGAAATCCTTTTTTAAATACATAGGGAGTAAAAAGAAGGCCCCGGGTAATGTGGGGTCCTTGCAGGATGCGACGGGGAGACGACAACGCCAACATATTTAATGATTTCTTTGCCTCTGTCTTCCTCAGTAAGGACCAGAACTGCCATCTCCCTTCTAGGCCCCCATCGGGCCCCGAGGGAGGCACACCTGAGCCCAGGGTAAGTGAGGATCTAGTTAGGGAGCTGCTGGAGGGGCTGGACATTTTTAAGTCAGCCGGTCCAGATGATCTCCACCCTAGAGTTCTAAAGGAACTGGCCGGGGTCATTGAGAGTCCCCTGGTGCAGCTTTATGAGCACTCGTGGTGCTCTGGAGAGGTGCCGGAGGACTGGAAGAGGGCCAACGTGGTTCCCATCTTCAAAAAGGGGAGGAAGGAGGACCCGGGAAACTATAGGCCAGTCAGTCTTACCTCGATCCTGGGCAAGCTGTTCGAGAAAATTATTCTGGCACACATCCAGGAGGGGCCAGCAGGGAAATGCATGCTCAGGGGCAACCAGCACGGGTTCATCAGCGGCAGGTCATGTCAGACCAACCTGGTGGCCTTCTACGATCAGGTCACTAAATCATTGGATGCAGGGGTAGCAGTGGATATAGTCTTCCTGGACTTCCGGAAGGCTTTCGACACTGTCTCTCACCCCGTTCTCATTAGGAAACTGGGGGACTGTGG
>NW_005842036.1:1644700-1683818 GCF_000455745.1 Alligator sinensis | reverse complement strand
TGCAGGCTCCCACCCTGGGGGGGTTTAAGAGGAGGTTAGATGACCATCTTGCTGGGGTCGTTTGACCCCCAGTACTCTTTCCTGCCATGGCAGAAGGTCAGACTAGATGATCTGCCCAGGTCCCTTCCGACCCTAGAAACTATGAAACTATGAAACTAAGGATTGGAAGTTACACACTGTAAACATGCTGTCTGGACACACCTTCTGATTCAACATTGAATACTGGGATGTTGCTGTGTGAGCCAGCAGGGAGGGTGATAGGGGTAGAAGAGGGTGTTTGGGGGAGTACCATGGTGCTGCTGAGCTCCTGCCCCACCCCAGATCCAGGGATTAAAAAAACCAAATTCCCACAGTGACTATAAAATGTATCTTATCTTTCTTAGACAGGGTGACCTCCTCACGCATGGGTGGTGATGAAAAACACCGTCTTCCAAGTGCCAATTCTGCATCCTCTGCCTAGGCCGATCACATATTCAGTTCACACCGCTCTCCTCTCAGCTCTCCCTGGATTCGGAAATGTTTGGATGACTCTGCCCAGGCTGATTTGAAACAGGAGAAAGAAAGAGGGAATAGCATGAAATAAAGGAAGGTGGGGGCAAGGCTATCTCAGAAGGAACAGCCAAGCTTTTTAATTGAACATCACTGTCACATCCAGGGAGATTTATGTTACACACAGGATGGAAATCATTTGCATCTGTTGTGTGTTACCACACCTAAAGAGCTCAAATGATTTTGTTCATTATCCTCCTAGGAACTGAGTTCCCATGTCCTCAGCTACCCCTGCCTTAGCCCCACTTTTAATCACTTGTAGAAAACCAGAGGCATGGCTGGCAACTTTAGTGCCCTGGTCCACACTGTGTCCCCTGTACCTTTCCTACTTCAGCTCCTGGGGAGGACAGAGAAACAACAGTGGTGCATGGTAGAGGAGCCGTTGCAGGTTCACTGCTGCTGGGGTCGGATGTCATGTACTTTTTTCTGCCTCTGGCATGTATATTGAGGAGGCAGAATAACACCAGTGTTCAACAGGGGATGATATCCTCCCCTGCCTCTGTCAGCAACCCAATGGCTCTTTCTCCACTCTGCACCACTGCCACTTCTCTGCTCTCCCACTGCCACTTCTGGAGCCACAGCAGGCAGGGTGTAGTGTGCAGGAGGGAGGGTGAGGTGTAGGCAGTGACCATGGCTGATGCCCCACTTACCCACCCATCATTATGCTATTGCACACAACATTGTCAAAGGTGCACTCCATTGTCCAAAAGATCCTAATTTTCACTGTATCACCCTGGACTATGAACCCCTGTGCTGAATACTTTTAATCTTGTGTCATCAGATTGCAAAACTCATAACTCGTTCCTCCTTTACTTGCTCTCTCTCTCTCTCTCTTTATTGTATTTTATTTTTTTATAACTACTTCTAAGTTGCCCCTGCTCCCCTGGCACTGTGATGAGTTTTGGATCGTTCACGGTGTTTAAACCTTTCAAGAACATTTTCCACATGGAGAATCCTCTTAAAGTGAATACATCATTGTACATGATTATCCATGCTTAAAGGAACAATCAGCAGAACAATATGTCCTGTTCTCAGTGCTGCCTGTGAACCGTGCTCCCACCCCCCCCCTCCATTTTTTTTGATGTTCATTTTATGCTGTAGGTTTGAATAGTTGCTGGCTTGGAAAACCATGGGTGGGGGCTTATTTGCAAATAATCTGTAAAATGAGGTTCTAATTAGCTTGGGACAAATCTCAAGAAGAGCAGAAAATAAGTTGGGAAGGGGGTGTCTGTGCTTCCTAAAGTTCAGATGATTGCATGAAGCTAACCACCCATAATTCCCTTCTTCCTCAAAGCCACCTTCTGTCTTCCCACCAATTCCTTCTACCTCATCTATAGCACCTAAACCCACCTTCCTGCTTTCTTCCTCCCCCTCTTTCCCTTCCCTGGCATTTTAGGGCTCCCGTAACTCAACCCTCTATTTTATTCTCTTCTGCTGTCCCATACCCATCATTGTGATGCCTGAAGAGCATCCAGAAAATCATTAAGGACATGCTGAGCATCTGATACCTGGGGGTTTTTGTCTCTCCCTTCCTGTTCAAGCTTTTGGTGATATCAGTAGCAGCTGTCTGAGGTCTGCGATTCCCCCTCTTCCAGAACGTGAGTTTGCATCTGTTCAGTCTTTGGCCTGAGAGTTTGGCTGGGTCTCACTTCTACTGTATCGTTGTATGTGGCTATTTGCAATGCAAAGCATGTTGCAGAAGGTTTCCCTGATAGGCATCTGATAGGCATATTCCTTAACAAATCATATAAGAGTAACCGTATCTCTTAATGAAACACAGCATCTACTGTCGCTAATGGACTCCAAGATGAACATGAGTCGGCAGTGTGACGAAGCCATCAAAAAAGCCAATGACACGTTATCGTGCATCAGCAGATGCATGACGAATAGGTCCAAGGAGGTGATACTTCCCCTCTAGCAGGCGGTGGTCAGACCGCAGTTGGAGTACTGCGTGCAATTCTGGGTGCCGCACTTCAAGAGGGATGCAGATAACCTGGAGAGGGTTCAGAGAAGGGCCACTCGTATGGTTAAGGGCCTACAGGCGAAGCCCTACGAGGAGAGACTAGAGAAGCTGGATCTATTCAGCCTCCGCAAGAGAAGGTTGAGAGGCGACCTTGTGGCTGCCTATAAGTTCATCACGGGGGGACAGAAGGGAATTGGTGAGGATTTATTCACCAAGGCGCCCCCGGGGGTTACAAGAAATAATGGCCACCAGCTAGCAGAGAGCAGATTTAGATTGGACATTAGGAAGAACTTCTTCACAGTTCGAGTGGCCAGGGTCTGGAACGGGCTCCCAAGGGAGGGGGTGCTCTCCCCTACCCTGGGGGTCTTCAAGAGGAAGTTAGATGAGTATCTAGCTGGGGTCATCTAGACCCAGCTCTCTTTCCTGCTTATGCAGGGGGTCGGACTCAATGATCTATTGAGGTCCCTTCCGACCCTAACATCTATGAATCTATGAATCTGATTTGTGCATGCTCAAAACTAACATGGAGGCAAGTCTATGAATTTCAGAGTGAACCAACCAAACCCATTAGGTGAAGCTCAAGGAAAAGGACATCAAAGGTGACTGCAAGGCACCTTAACAGGCACCAGGTGTTCATTCTTTCCCCTGACTTCAACTTCAGCATATCATACAGGAATGGGTATAAGGATGGGTACTTCTACACTAGAGTACCTTTCTCTTTACCTCTTGTGGTGCCTTTGCAATCCCCACAGAAAATTGAAGTGATATTTGTAAAAACTGGTTAAAATTTTCAATCTGTTTTTTTTAAGAGATATATATATTATATGCATATATATGAGTATGTATATATACGTATGTGTGCGTGAGTATTTCTTAAAACAGATTTAAAATGTCTTTTATCAATGAATCTAGATACATTCAGGTCCCTGAACATTCCCCAGCTCTTCGATCTTTCCCCCAGCTCTCTGATGGCTTCCCCCAGTTCTTCCCGGGGGGTGCAGGCCCTCGGATCATGCGGGATGACAACAGGCTACTGCTTCCAGCTGGTGATGGCGGTGGCTCTGGGCTATTCCCTCAGCCAGCAGCAGCACCCTGCTTAAACCCCACATGCAGATCCAGGGGCCTGTGCCCCCCCAGGAGGGCTGCAGGGCTGTGCTAGAGTCCTCCTAGGGGGCACCGGCCCCCGGATCTGCATTCGGGATGACAGCAGGTTGCCGCTGCTGGCTGGGGCTAGCACCAACACTGGGTTCTTGCCGGTGCAGGCCACGCCAAGCACCAGGCAAATTTGGGGGTTGCCGCTGGTCCCAGACAGCAGTGGCAGCCTGCTGTCATCCCATGCAGAGATCTGGGGGCCTGTGCGCCCCCCCCCAGGAGGATTTCTGCAAAGTCCCGCAGCCCTCTCAGGGGGTGCAGGCCCCCAGATCTGCATGTGGGATGACAGCAGCATCTGAGTCTGCCTGGTGCTCAGCGTGGGCTGCACCAGGAACTACCCAGTGCTGGCGCTGGCCCGAGCTGGCAGCGGCAGCCTGCTGTCATCCCACATGCAGATCCAGGGGCCTGCACCCCCCAGGAGGAGTCTGGCACAGCTCCACAGTCCTCCTGGGGGGTGCAGGGCCCCAGACCTGTGTGTGTGATGACAGCAGGCTGCCACTGACAGCTGGGCCAATGGCAGCACCTGTCTTTCCGGCACTCAGCGTTTGGCGTGAGCTGCGCCAAACACCAGTCCCAGCCGGCAGCGGCTACCTCCTGTCGTCCCACACAGATCCAAGGGCCCACACCCCTAGGGAATAGTCCGGCACAGACCTGCAGCCCTCCCACGAGGCACAGGCCCCCAGATCTGCATGCGGGATGACAACATGCATCTGCTGCCGGCAAGTGATAAGAGTTTTGCTTTGAATAGTTTGAGGTGCAGTTTTCCAGAAACCTGTGGACCTATCTTCTTGAAGCATGGCAGGCTCCATGACCTCTGAATGGACTACCATCCCTGCAAGTTTCATCTAAACCAGGCAAGAAATGAAAAAGTTAAAGGCATTTTCATTATTCCCCATTATAGCCTATGGGCCAAACATCGAAACAGCGTTGAAACAGCATCAAAACAGTGAAAAAGTTTCAAAAAATGAAACAGAAGAGTGCTTTGAAACAGCAGAGTCTTGCTGTGAATCTGAATTACTGGAGCTGGGGACTGGTCATTAAGGTGGAGGACCTTAGTCTTCTGAATATTAAGCATCAGTCCCGTAGCTTGAAGTTCTGCTTACAAGTGAGCACAGACTACAGCATTGTCAATATACTGGAGCTCAATGATTCAGGTCAGGGTGGTCTTGCTTTTGGCTTGAAGTTGGCTGAGATTAAAAAACTTACCACTGATTTGGTAATTTAGAAAGAAGGAGTGGGCCAATTCCAACAACATGCTTTTACTTGGTATATGTGCAGAGCATGACCTTGTCATTACTAACTCTATCTGAAGAGAATGTGACAGTACAAAACAAAATGGCAACACCCCTGCTTGAAACAATGGCACCTCCTCGACTACATCATCCTAAGAGCACATGATCTAAAAAATGTCCATATCAGGCTTGTGATGAAAGGAATCAATGAATGCTGGCCTGATCATCATTTAATGAAACAATCATCAGTGCAACATCAAATGCTTTCCAACCCCTAGGCATCGCAAAGCCCTCCAAATACATCTCAGTAAGAAACTCTCCAAGTTTAGGATTGAAAATTATAACACCGGTGTTGAGGAAGATTGGTAAGCTCTAAAAGACACCATCCATAAGATGTTTATGCAATCAATTGGGTTTATCACCTGATGCCATCAGGATTAGTTTGATGAAAACAATGCTGAGATCAAAAACATCCTTAATCAGAAAAGAAAAAAAATTCTGTGACTGGAAAAACCATCTTATATCCAGTCAGAAGCAGGGAACTTTTTGACAGCTTAAAGTTGCAGTCTAGAGGAAGATTCAAGAAATGGGAAACAAATGGTGGGAAGAGAAGGCAAAAGAAATCCAACAATTTGTTGACAATCATGACATGCAGATGTTCTTCAGTGCAATCAAGGCTGTGTAATGAACCAAGCTCTTGCAGACTCACCCCACTTAATCTGAAGATTGCAGTACACTCCTCAAAGACAACAAGTCCATTAAAAACTGCTGAAAAGAACACTACCAAAAGCTCCTGAGCCAAGAACCAATGATGACTGATGAAACCATCAAATCCATCCTTCAGAATCCAGTAATGGAAGCACTTGCCAGTCCACCAACCTCTGAAGAAGTCCACCAGGTAATAAGACAAATGAAAAACAGCAAAAGCATCTGGCCCTGATGGCATACCAGCTAAGGTCTTCAAAGTAAGTAGGGAAACTATGACCAACAAATGTTCTTAAAATCTGGAACAGTGAGGAAATTCCTGCACACCTAAGGAATGCCAATATTATCACCATTTTTTAAAAAGGAGATAAGTCTGAGTGTGGAAACTATCAAAGTATTGTTCACTTCTCCATCACTGTGGAAGATCCTTGCTTGAATTTTGCTGAACTGACTGCTCACTCTAGCAGAGGAAATCCTTCTTAAAGTCTCAATGTGGCTTCAGACCATTGAGTGACACCATGGACATGGTTTTTGTGACTCAGCACAACCAGGAAAAAGTCCAGAAAACCACCAGGAACTGTACATGGCCTTTACTGATTTGACCAAAACATTCAACTCTGTTAACCTTGAGGGAAGATCTTATCGAAGTTTGGCTGACCAGGGAAATTTATCACCATCCTTAGACACCTTCATGATCAGACAACTTCCTCCGTCTTATGCAGTGTCTCCACTATGAAGCCCTTTGCCATTTGAACTGGTATCAAGCAGGGTTGGATGATCGCACCAATATTATTTTCTGTCTTTCTTGTGGTCATCACGATGCTCTTCCATGAACATCTGACACATGGCATCAGCATCAAATAAAGGATGGATGGGAACATTTTCAATCCCTCCTGCCTCCTTGCTAAAACCAAAATTACTTCAGCCTTGATTGTAGAACTTCAGTACATCGATGATTGTGCTGTTGTTGCACATACTGAGGAGGACCTACAAATGGGTCTTAACTGCATCTCTCTCAAGCATACCAGTGCCTTGGACTGACCCTTAATGTTGGAAAAACAAAGATGCTTCACCAGCCTGCTCCAGGCCAATCACCTCCCTCCAGCAAAGATCCTCCGTGACAGACAGGAGTTGGAGAATGTTGAACACTGCATACCTCGGCAGCCATCTCTCAAACAAGGACAATGTCAGTGAGGAGATCCAGTATAGGAACTGATGTGCCAGTTCTGTCTTCAGAAGACTGAATCATCACATGTTCAATGATCACAACATTGGGACATGAACAAACTCCTACTTACAAGACTGTAGTAATTCCAATTCTCCTCTATGGCTGTAAATCTTGGGTAATCTTTAGGGTCACCTGAAAAGCCTGGAATTCTATCACCACCCCTACCTCTGGAAGATCCTTGAGGGTAGGACTAAAATTCAGAGAGACCTCAATAGATTGGAGGATTGGACCAAAAAAATATCATGAGGTTGTATAAAGTCAAGTGAAACATCCTGCACTTAGGATGGAACAATGCACCACTACAGTCTGGGGGGTCGACTGGCTAAGCGGAAGCTCTGCAGAAAAGGACCTGGGGGTTACAGTGGACAAGAAGTTGAATATGAGTCAATAATGTCTCCTTGTTGAGAAAAATGCTAATGTCATACCAGGCTGTATCGGTAGGAGTGTTGCCAACACAAAAAGTTAAATGATTCTTCCCCTCTGTTTGGTACTGGTGAGGCCACACCTAGAGTGGTGTCCAGTTTTAGGCTCCTTACTACAGAAAGGATGCAGACACAATGGAGGGAGGAGGGAGTCCAGCAGAGGGCAACAAGAATGACTGGGGGGCTGGAGCACATGACTTGTAAGGGGAGGCTGAGAGAATTGGGATGATTTAGCCCACAGAAAACAAGACTGACAGGGGATTTAATAGCAGCCTTCAACTCCCTGATGGGTGGTTCCAAAGAGGATGGAGCTGGACTGTTCTCAGATGACAGGACAAGGAGCAATGGGTTCAAGCTGCAGCAAGGGAAATTTGAATTAAATATTAAGAAGAACTTTCTCATGAGGAGGGTAGTAAAGCACTGGAGCAAATTGCCCAGAAAGGTGGTATAATCTCCATCCTTGGAGGTTTTCAAGACCCAGCTAGACAAAACCTTGGCTGGGATGACCTAGTTGAAGATAGTCCTGCTTTGAGCTGGGGCTTTGTCAGTAGATGACCTCCTGAGGCCTCTTCCCACCCTAAATATCTATGATTCTAAGTTAAAGCAGATGGTTCAGGTGAGTTCTTGCAATGTTCTTTGATGTGCTGGACAGCAAAACAATCCCTTTGTATTTTCCACAGTCGGACTTATCTTTTTTCTTGAAGACTGTCACAATCATGGCATCCCTGTGATCATCTGGGACTGTCAAAGGATATATGTGGCTTGTCAGCAAGGAGAGTGTTGCTATCTGCTGTCCCCACTACATCCTGGTGGTGTTGTTACTTCTTGATCCACAACTGCTTATTCATCAGAGTTACCACTGCTTATTTTGCAACTAACCTTCCCTGAAGGTCATTCCTCTATCCGCCACCTGTGGACACGCTGGGTAGCAATATAGCTCTGCTGCCAGTTAAAATGCGAAAACAAGATGCCAACCATTTTATGCATATTATTTCAACATCTAGGCAGTTAAAACAATGAAAGAAATCAATCACAGCTAAAATTAGTAGTATACACTGTTTTCTTACCTGTACTTTGGTCTGGATCAATATGCCTGAGAGAGCATGTTTGGGTTGGAAAGTTAGTGCTAGTTATAACATAAGTGTTGCCTTTAAGCTGTGCCCTCAGGAAACACCTTAACTCAAGAGTTGACTTGGCACCTGCTAACATGAACACTTGAAGTGCACATACAAGATAGCACTGTGTACATGGCATTAGTCCAGCAATGCTTCCCCATAATTCCCTCTGCAGACCCCAAAAGGACAAAATCTTCCACAGTAGAGTGCAAAAGAAGTCATAGGGCAGATCAGCTTTTTAAAGAAGATTATATTAATGGCAAATATAAGCCATAAAACAAATCTTAATGCTACACATAAATGAATGTAGCACCAGGGTTAAACTTGCAACCCAAGTGCTATTTGACAAAGTAGTTATTCTCAGTGGAGGGAGGAACACTTGACTGGAAGGGTAACTCAGATCTGGATAACTTGACTTAACTCTTCAGTCAAATCAGATTCAGAGGGGTTCATTTTGGGGTTTCTTTTTGTTCTCTCCCCCCCACCCCTTTTATAGAGTGTACGGTGGTGGTGGGGGTGGAGAATGGTTTCAGGTTGAATGGATTTGACTTTTAGTTCAAGTAGAAAATCAAATGCAAAGGCCAGTTGGACTGACTGAGCCAGAGGTAAGATGTTGGTAGCAGTGATTATACAGTGTTTTAGTGGTGGCTAGAACATTCATCAAGAACTTGGGTGGCCATGCTCAGTGGCCTCCATAACCCAAGGGAATTCAAGCCACATCTCTCAGCCACCAGAGAGAGGGGCCCTAACCATTAGTGTCACTGGAGAATTGTGGCAGGGACACCGCCATGAACTGGGACTTACCATGCGGCCAGGAGCAGAGAGAGGTGCAGAGCCAATGGGACATCACCGAGGGGCAGAGGCACGGCAGGAGAGAGGCTGCTATGAGAGGATGGGCTGCACTGAGATCGGAGAAAGAAAAGCCAAAGTGACTGCAGTGGGCTGCGGAGAGCTGGCATGTGCAGCCGCACCAGTATGGGCATGCTTTATGGCAGCATGCTGATGCTGGTTCACCAGCCGGCCCTCAGAGGAGGGGGATAAAAACCCCTCCAGATGACATTCGGGGAGGACCAGAAGTGGGTCCTCCAGAAGGCCCAGAGCAGCCGGGATCAATCGACAGCCCCGACGGGAATGAGTGGTGGCAACCCCAGGAGGGGGCATGTCCAGATAATGCTGGCTCAGTGGAGCCTGAACTCTTACTTGGGACAAAACCATGGATCCCGGATGCAGCTGGTGTGGAGCAGAACAGTGGTGAGCCTTGGAGAGAGAAGTAGAGGAGAAAGAGTCAGACACAGTGAGTCAATAATAGGAGAAAAGGGAGAGCACCTGGGAGTAAGGCATCCAAGGGTGAATACGAAGCCAAGCCAGGCTGACGTGAGGCCTGAAATGGGATGATACACCATCCGAACTGGACTGTGAATATATAAGGGCTAAAGTCCTTACCGTGGTCAGCGGACTTTGTCTCAGCTGCAGCCAAAGAACAACATATCTGTTTGGTGCAAGGCAGGGTGTAGGCGAGGCGAAGCCCCCATATGGGAGGCCAGGCGAGAGTGCTGAAAGAGGGAACCAGGGGAGGCAAGACTTAAAAACATCCTCCCAACAATAACCAGTACCAACAAGATGTGGCAGGTGAAAATCCCTGGGGACCTTTCAAGATATCTGTATAAAAGACAAACTGTTGACCTGAAAGGAGACGGCTGTGCTCAAATGGCCAGAAAGAGCAAAGCCCGCTAGTGAATATCATTGGAGGTTACAAGGATACTTTCCAAACATCCTGTTGAAACTGGGCTACTGCATAGGAAAAAATGTAAGATTCACTGGGCCCGAACAGGAGCACTAAAGGGCAACCCCGGAGGCTAGTGATGAAAGCACTTGGCTGGGAGGCGGGGAAGCTGGGAGCTGATCCCTGTTCACAAGATTATTTCTATATTCTATATTACACAGTGATTGGGAAACACACTAAATATGTCATAAATCTGTGCAGCCCCCAGAGGTGGCTGTAGCTCCATGAAGAGTAAAAGGTTTCTTGTTTCAGTGTTCGGGGTGCTAAGGGAAAGGTCACTATAAAAATATAAAGCTATCACTGTGTTAATTATTGTCAATAATAATAAATAACAACCAGTAAAATGCATCTGACTGATTGCCAAAGTACTTAGCGACTGCCTTTTTCATCTTCATGGAATTTGATTTTTTTCCAATCAGTATAATAGGTTGCGCCTCCAACAGTAGCATCCCTTAACAGGCAGTAATATTGTCTCTCACTCAGGCTTCCCAGGGTACCACCCTGTCCTCATCTGCCATGCTTTGCTTAAGATAAACATGAATTTGGGAGCTACCCTCAGAATACTGAAGTGAGCCTAGCAGGGCTTCCCTCCAATCAGCTCATCAACTGGGGGCTAGTCCAGCCTAATCCTTTATTTTTAATCATGACCAGAACTCTGTTTTGAGCCCCAGTTACTTTTCTCTCTTCCTCTCGGGGCCTGAAGTCTCAACTCCTGATCAGACCCTCCTCAGGTCTTTCTGGCTTTAGTCCCTGCCAACACTCCCAAGTCTACCAAAGGACTTCAGTGTCTCCCTGGACACCTGCAGCAACCTCCTTATACCCCTTCAGCCAGTCCCATGCCTCACAGTACATACACAATCAAACATGCAACATGAATGGCATCTCTGTGTGAAACTCTCTGAAGACCTCTTTCTCCCTACAAGATCACGGCCAAAATAAAAATAGCCCTAGACCTCTGCCTGGCTCCTTCTCTTCCAGTCTCCAGGCTCCCTTTCCCCGCTGGGGCACAGGGTTTCTGCCTTACTCATTACCTTGTGGTCTGTCCCTGCAGGCTGCGCTCAGTTAGAGGTTATAGGTCCCTGCTACAACCAGAATGAAGGATGTCACCTGTGCTACTTACCTCCAGGTTATCTACCTGGATGGAACCAATTTATAGACGTAGCACTTAGCCTGGGTAGTTTAGCTTGGTAGTGACCAGAACACACATTCGCCTTTTGGTGCAGGGGGTGCAAATCTTAGACTATGTTCCACCATTTTTAAACCAGTCTGTGTGATCTGTACTTGTGTTATGGGTGTAAACTGGTTTTGTGTGCTGAACTTCTGTTCTGTTATGGGTATAGACTGGTTTCTGATGACTTATACCAGTAAAAGTGTAATGTCTGTACCTGGCCTTAAAGAAGTTTCTCAAAGATATTTCCAAATGTCAGCATTTTCTATTACTTTGTCATTGACTCTTAATGTGTTTTCAGAATGATTTGGTCCTTTCTTGGGTAAAGAAGAAAAATGAAAATAGGAAGAAAAAAAAACCCCTTATATAATTCATTATTATGCAGCTTTCGCTTTGCAAAACACAATTTATAGCTAAAAACTCGCCTTTCTTTCTGCTGTGCCACTTCAAATGTCCAATGCTAAACAGAAACTGCTATAAAAATGTCTGGCCTCACTCTAAGAGATCCAAATGATTGACAATAAAGCGGAAAACTGTTAAACATATAACCTTGATGCTAGTTCCAAGGAATATTTATTCTCCCATGGTTTTATTCTTTGTTTTGTTTGGTTGCTTTATTATATTGTATTATATCCAATTGTGCATTTCAGCAGCTATGCAAATGAGTCAAATGCCTGCAATGGGACTACCTGCAGGAGTGAGACAGCAAGAAATGGCCCATAGCATAAAGTGCACATGCTCTATTGGCTGTATTATAACTTTGCTCTGCCCTGAGTAAGGGCCAGTGGGTGCATCTGCGCATGCACTTTACTGTGGAGTTGACTAACTAACTCCAGAATAAGGTTAGTTAGTCAATAGATAGCCAGTGCACGTGCACTGGTATTAGGGCTCAGTAAATTAACTCTGCCATAAGAAAGCACTGTGGGGGACAGTCTGTCTTACAGTGGAGTAATAAAGCGTGACAAAATGCATGTGTAGATGGTGACAGGGGCTGGCTAGGGCATAGGAGTGCTAAAGTGCAGGGGATGCCTGCCAGCACTCTGCACTTCAGTGCTTCCGTGCCCCAACCAGCCCTGACACTGCCCGACGTCACCACCCGGAGCCTGGGGCTGACCCCCTGAGCCTGCTGTCAGCCCAGGGCTGCTCTGCCCTGGGTCAAACTGCTGCTGTCCCAGCTACACATGTAAATGCTACATCTGGGAGCAGCTGACTCTGGCTCAAACTTCTCTGGGGTTTATTGCTTCACATTACTTTCACGCGTAGATCCACCCATTGTGTAACAGCACCGTCTGAGAACCAAACCAAGAGCATCATGCGCAGTCACATTGGCAAAGTGATTATTAACCTTCACCTTGGGGAAGGAGGAAGCTACTTCTTCCGCCACACAGCTTATCCTCTGCTTTTGTACTGGTCCACTTGGCAGGGTGAGAAGCAGGGGAGGGCAGAATAAGGCTGCTCCTATTCGGTTTCCTCCCAGGGAGGGGTGCCAGGAGAGTAGCTTCTACAGTCAAATGTGCAATCATCACAGAGCTGAGTAGGAGGATAAGGAAGGCTTGACTCCCCTGTGCAGTTAAGTCAGGGCTGTGACAATCTAGTCCCTTATATTTCAAGACACAGAAGTGAATATAAACATTAAACGTGAAAGAATTATTACACTTGAAAGGGTTTTAAAAATCCACTGTACTTCCTGCTGTCGGTGCAGTTTTGTTTTTTTTTTACCTTCTGTGTTTTCCTCTGCTAGGACACTGAAATATGGCTTTGCCCAGAAATGAAATCCCCAAAAGTAACATCCTCAGAAAGAGCATATGAAATACGACATCCCCAAAACGGGATCCTCTTCAGCTGTTTTTTTGTTTTTTTGTTGGGTTTTTTTGTTTGGTTTTTTTTGCAGAACTCCAGCGTGGTTTGGCAAGGGGAAAAGAAGACAAAGCACAACAGTGGCAGCACGTGTAAAGTGCAAACAGTAAAAGGCAGGCAATGAAGAAGGTAAGACAAACTGCAAGTCTGAGTTATAGTCAGGGCAGAGCCCAAGTCCTGGCTTTATGGGTGGAGAAGCACTGCACCCTATGTGGCTTCTCCCTTGTGGCTTTACAAACATGACTTCAAACCCTCTTCTGGACTGTGCTGAAAGCTGCTGCTCCCAGCTGTAAATGGGTACCTGCTCATTAAGGCTGAGGTTTCAAAGGTATCTTATTCTGGGGTATATGGTGTGTGAGAAAATGCAGTACTTTAAGAGCCTGTTTCTTAACTCTGGTGAACATCACTGAAGACTAATCCACTCTCTTGAACTCAGGGGAACTATATTGAAGCACTGTAAAACTGCAGTGAATGAGAGCAGGGCAAAGCATCTTCAACAAGGCCAAGTAAATTAGAGCATAATAATATCAGCATTTGCTTTATTTATCCCCAACATTGACAGTCCCATTCATTCTCTTACAAAACACGGCCACACGATCTTCTTCAACAACAGGAGGAGCCTTCACCACACTTCTCATTCAACTGATGGCAAATATCTGCCTCATGCAAAGGCACCAATTCTATTTCTAACCAATAAGAAGAATCCAGGCTATGCTCTCTGGCTGCAGGAGACAGGACAAGGAATAGCAGGCTTAAACTGCAACATTAAGGAGGCCATACATGCATGCTTTAATGCGCATTGGCCTATTTGAATGCACATTAAAGCATCACAAAAATGTGTCTTTAGCTAATGCACATTAAAATAGGCTAATGCACCTTCTCCTAGTACCCCACAATGGAGGTACTAGATTTCATTCACATTACCTAAAGCGCATTAATTAATGTGTAGATGTGCCCACAGAGTTATAGAATCACAGGGTTGGAAGGGACATTTGGTGCAACCTTCCCACATGGATATAGAAATGATATCCCTAAATCACACCTGTCCAATGCTTATCCATCCCCTCTCCTGAAAACCTTCTGCAAAAGAGACTCTAAAACTTTCCATGTCAGCCTGTCCCACTGTCTCACTGTATTAACAGTAGGGATGTTTTTTTTTTTTCCTTGAGATCTAATTGGAGTCTACATTCCTCCAATTTAAAACGATTTTGTTTAGGCCCTGTTCTCTGCAGCAACGGAAACCAGCTTTCTCCTCCTCCTCTTTATGGCAAAATTTCAAATATTTGAAAACTGTTCTCATGTCCATCGTCATCTCCTTTTCTTTGAGCTATACACATCTGGCGCTCTCAGGCTTTCCTCATACAGCTTGCCTTCTAAGCCTTTTGTCATTTTTGTCACCCACTTCTGGCTCTCTTCTGCTTTGCCAAGTCCTTAAAAGCAGGGAGCAGAGACCTAACCAGTGCTGAGTAGTGGAGCTATCCCGTGTTCTTGTTACATGGTAATTTTAGGTGGCTTCTGGAGCTCTTAATCCCTGGATTGGTTTAGCTAGATGTTAACAACTTTATGTAGCTTCAAGCGCTCATTATTTGGCTCAAAGTTATGCCACTTCAGGGCAAGATTATCTCTAATCTGAATAATTTTGCTCCTCTTCCATTATGGGGTGGCCCCTTCACACAGCTGTTCCATCCAAGTTGAAGCCTCCCAGTATCCCAGGATGCAGTGCCCCCTTCCTTCCACCATTCTGTGAGTCAGGGAGAGCAGGGTTGCTGGGGTACAGTGGGGATGGGCATGGCACCTCACTGCCCAGGTACATCAGGCAGAGCAAGAGCCAGAGCCCTGCAGCACCCAGTGGCTGCAGTGCCTCCTGCTGCCA
The DNA here is from genome assembly GCF_000455745.1 of Alligator sinensis. Classification (NCBI taxonomy): domain Eukaryota; kingdom Metazoa; phylum Chordata; order Crocodylia; family Alligatoridae; genus Alligator; species Alligator sinensis. The sequence goes on along the minus strand of NW_005842036.1, from coordinate 1,668,771 downwards.
CCTGGACTGGCCCCTGTTTTTGCTCTACTGGGGCAGAGGAAGGGGCAACCTGCTTTAACCCCCAGCCCCAACTGCAGCATCAGAGTTTGCACAGGATGTGAAGGTCTGGAGGTGGCAGAAGCTGGTGCTCCCTGCTAATGCCAGGCAGTTGCAGTGCCAGGCCCTGGCACCAGCCGCCTCCCTTCACCAGGCTCCTTTAAGCAGGGGTGTCAGACAGCATTGGCAGTCTTGGAGTCCCAGGGCTGGGCAGTAGGAAGCATTTGATATAGGAAAGGGGTCCTATAAGGGGCTTCTGCCTGGTTCTGGGCACCTCTTCTGAGTGAACGTCCAAGCTGGGTGAGCCTGGCCATGGCTGCTCCTGTCTCATTCGCTCAGGTTCCAGATTTTGCCCACCTCCCACATTGGGGAGGGGTCACGGCCAGGGAAGGGGACATCTGGAGGTCTCTAGAGATCTCCTATGGATTTGGGGTTTTCTTGGGGATCTGAGGGTTTCCAGGGGACCTCTCAGGGATCTTGGGGTGTCAAAGGATCCAGGGGTCTCCAGGGATTTCCCAGGGATCTAGAGGCCTCAGAAGGATCTAGGGGTCTACAAGGCCCAGGGGATCTGGTGGTCCCTGGGAGATCTCAGGGAGTCTCAGGAGGATCTGAGGGCTCTCCAGGGCCTAGCTCCCCCTCCCATTTCCCTGCTCAGAGGCTTCATCCCTCCATTCCCTCCTGCTGTACTTGGGCTCTGCTGTGCCCCACACCAGGCACCCCCTTTCCCCAGGGCAAGGTCCTGGGCACCATGTGTGCCACTGGGTACCCCACTTTCTCTGGGTGAGGGGGCTGCTGACCAAGGAGGGGGGATGCTCTATTGCAGCCGGGAAGGATTTGAACAGAATACAGCCCCACAAGGTGGGGGCTGCTGCAGCAACTGTGGGGGGCAGTCCAGGATGGAACTGGACAGGGGGAAATTCTCCAGTCCCCCACCATGCTACCTTGGGGATGTAGTCCCCTCCTCACATCCAACAACCTCCCTACCAGCAACCGGCACTCCAGCCCCTGCATGCATTGCATCCTAATGTCACCTGAGGTTGCTAAGGATGCTCCCGACCAGCATCCCAGTCCCCAGGGTTACCACTTCCACCTGGGGCTATGCACAGGTTCAAATCCTGCCCCCGCTCACCACTCCTCTAATGGCAAGTCACAGCTGTACAGGTGAGTGACAGTCAGAGATGGTTTTTCACCTTAAGGTGAGACTGCTCCACTAAGCCGATCAACACTAAGTTGATTAACAGTTGTGCGGCTTATGGCGTAAGGTGTAACAAGGCCCTCACACCTTAAACTCCTGTTGATGCAGCCCAAAATTGCATTTGCTTTTATATCTGCATCATATTGGTGACTCATGCTGAATCCACGATCCACCAAAAAACCTCCAGATGCTTCTCAGCAGTGCTGCTGCCCAGCCAGTTTCCTCCCATTCTGTATTTGTGCATTTGATTATTCTCCCTAGGTGTGCCACTGTACCACTGTCTGTGCTCAACTTAATTCTGTTGCCTCCAGATCTGCTCTCCAGTCTATCAAAATCCTTTAGCATTCTACTTCTATCTACCACCATATTTGCAGTCCTTCCCAGAAGCCCTCTATTCTGACATCTGCCTTAACAAAGTGAGTTATAAGGAGTTGTGTGGATGATCTCCTGGGATAACACATGGTCCATGCATATAGTCTATGTTCTTAGCTGGGCACATTGCTTCTAAGAGCAGAACCCCCTCCCCCGTGCATTACAAAAGGGTCTTTTAGTCCCTCATTTTACTTGATACTTGAAAAGCATTTTTTTTTCTTTCTCCCCATTTGACTGGCAAAGTAGCATAGCTGTAGATGATTATAATAGTTTAGTAGCTTAGCCTATCACAAAGTGACTTACCTAGACTTCAGTAGCCAAAGTATAACCCAGTCTAACTCTAATTAAATGAAATTATATTCTTGGCACATTGCCTTCATTTACAAGGACTTTCATCTATTTCATTTATGCACGGCTTTTTCTTACGAGGCTCACAAGCAAGATATTTTGATTGGGTGTCTTGCATATGTAATGTTCTACTTTTTTAGGTTATTGATCAGTGCATTACACCATCCCAATTAAAAAAAAATATGCAGCCTAAATTTATTTATTATTTCAATGATGATAAACTAGGCTGTTAAGCAAAAAAGGGAAAGCTTAAAATAATAATAATGAAAGAATCAGCTGCTATAGGCTGCTTTCTCACTCTATTAGCAAATTGTGTTTTCTCTAATAAGATACAGAAGCCAGTAATATGATAGGAAGTCATTAATACAATATAATCACAGTCTAAGATCAAACTCATCTCCTCTCTCTTTACCTTGTCAAGTGTTTCAATATTTTATGTTGTAATGTGATGACCAGAACTGATCACTGTAATCTAAGTGTGGATCTGACTAATGCATTGTATAATCAAAGATTTCCCCTAGACTTATTATATTCGTTTGCATTTTCTTGTTCTTCTTATGGAAGAATGGTAACTGTTCAGAGCTCTTCCAGTTAATGATCAAATTCTATTCTGAATGTAAACCTCCTTTTTTCCAAGAGGTTTAGCAATGGGATTTTATAACTCTGAAGCAAATTATTAGAATTATTATTATGCATTTTCTCCCTTTATCTATATTTCTTTCTCTTGCTTTCCTTATTTTCCCTTGCTCAGATTTTAGTAATTCACATTTGCCATTTTGGAATGTAATGGAACAGAGAGAAAGGTCTCCTTTTTAGCTTTCTTTTTTCCCTCTATCTCCACGGACAATACAATGGTAAGATTCTTACTTAAAGCAACAAAAAAATCTTAAATTTCAATTAACTGTATAAAATAAGGGCATGACCCAGCCCCTCTCCCCCAGAGACAGTCCTTCCAGGTGAGGTTTGGTGCATATTGGCAAGGTAGTTGCAGGAAATCCCTCGGCTGTCACTGTACATGTTCTAGCTGCTCGCTGGAGAAAAAAGAAGTTGGTCCCTAGAGCTCCCAGTTCAGCTGCAAGTGAAGCACCAAATTCCCCTCTGTGTCATCCAAGCAGCAGGCAGGCTTTGCCGAATGGATTCCCAAGATAAACACTTCCCTTAAAAAACCCTACTTTAAATCATTGCCTCCTTATATTAAGGTGCACTTGCTGCTGGTGATGGGATGTGAGAAACTGGGCAAGTTACTTAATCCACCTGCCATGTGAGTCCACCTTTTTGCCACAGAATCAGCTGCCCACACCAGGGAGCAAGAAGGGATGAAGACTTTGTATAGCTGCTGCTTCCTCTACAACACAGATGGGAAGGAAGGGGATGATGCAAGACAGATGATGGGCAGAGCCTTGGCCACCATGTCCTGATCAATGGAACTGGGTTTGGAACAGCCCCACAGAGTGTTTCAACATACTTAAAAAATTCCCCATCCTGAATTGGGACAAAAGGTCAAAATCATTAAAAAATGAAGAAAATATGTTTAAAATGTTATAATCAAATCAAACAGTTTGTTTTGCTAGTAAAGGGAACATTTTAAATTATTTCTACCCCTTTTATTTCCTATTCTATCTAGATAAATATTAGGCGTGATGAGATCAAGTCATTTTGAACCAGAAACCCTGAATTTTCCCAGTAGAAAATGACAAAAAGAAATAATGTGATAATTATAATACTTTATAATAGTAGTGATGATGACGATGATGATGGCAATGATGATGATGATAACAATAATAGCATTCCATTTCAACAGCTTGGTATTTTCTGATTAGAAAATCACCAAATAATTGGTGTTTTTTTTTCACTCAGGTCTGCTGCTGAGCGATGCTGGGGGCATAGGCTGTACAAGGCAGGGTGCAGCGCATATCTTCTGTGGTCCAAGGAAATTCTAAATATCTTTCAGTGCTTAGTCATCCATAGATAGAGATGGTTTCCAAGACCTAAATTACCCCTTAACTTCTTAATGTTTCAGTTCCACTCCTGCAAAAATGGAGAAGTAATCATTCCCTATTGCAAATGGATGTTCTGAGGCAAAATCCATTAATGTACGTTAAGTGATCAGATGCTACAGAAATGAATGTCACAGAAGAAAAAAGTCAGTGGTATGCTATTCTTTTGGCAAAACTCTGACAAAAGTCAATGGGGTTGAGCTGAAAAAAAGGAAGAATTTGGCTTCATGGGAAGAAGGGGCCAGCTTCTCAGCTCGAGTAAATGAGCATAGCTTGCTTATGGTCAATACACCTATATTGATGATATATCTACTCTTGATGATGTGCTGGGCCAGAAATCCATCACTACTGGAGCCACAATATTTATAGTCCTTTTTTTTTCAATGTATTTGTGTTCCACAAACTACTTTCATGAGCAGAAGCAACTGGGGGGAAATTGTACATAGATGGACGCCATTAGAATTTACTACCTACTTATCAAGACTCACCAAAATTTAAAAAAAAAATAAAAATAAAATAAAAATAAAAATAAAATAAACATAACCCCTTCTAACAGAATATATATATATATATATATATATATATATATACTTTTCATGCAAAAAAATATATCCATCTGTAAATTCTCCTCCTGTCACTCTTCAAAGTATCAACCACTGACACAAACACAATTATGTTCTCTCATCTCCGAAATTCAACACTCAAGGCCACGTTCTTATGTAGGGATTGTAAGATTTTTGTTGCAAAGCTTAGGCTTTACTTTGGGTTTGTACATTGCCTGTTATGGTGGGGCCCAGATCCCAGATGGCTGGCTCTAGAAGTTTTAATAATAACAAGAGTGAAACCATTAAAGCAGATAGATATATTAGTAGAGTTCTACAGATATTAACTTTTAATACGTCTATAATTTAGTGCCAACAATATCCTTTCTACTTTTTGTAAATCATAAATAAGGAGGTTTTAATAGAATTTCATAGCTGAGATATACATTTTCCATTAAATGTTATAGGACAGTTCAAAAAGCCTACTGAAATGTTCTCACCTACTATTAGAGTCTATAGGACTTTTCCAGAAGGGAACAGTGCTTTTGATACAACAATTTCTGCGGTCTTCAGCACTGTGCCAGTGGACTTAATAGCTCAGCTCCAACGAAATGGCCAAGAACCCTGCTATTTCACTACTTAGTCACAATGGCATTTTAGGTTAAACAATCATTGGCTCAGCTGTGAAAAATGAGATAAATTAAAATTATTTTCTTTGCAAGGACCAAGGGCTTGGCAAGTAATATATCGAAGAAATTTCCTGGACATAATGGGTTACATTAATTTTCAACTGCAAAACAATTCCTTCAGCATTATTTTTCAAGGAAGGGGAAAAAAAAAACTCCTGCTATTTGTACTATTTATTTCCCACTGAAATGAGAAAACACGTTTCAAACACAGGATTAAGAAAGGCACATCAAGAAATATTGCAAAAACTGACTGTAAAGAATTCCAGCTAATTGGTTCCCCATTTGCCTTTATCCAAATGTGGTCAGTTTAAGCTATGATGGGATGTAGAGAGGTTTCTCTTTTTTCTGCCTATGAACATTTTTAAAACAGCTTTTTTATGGAAAATTGTCCATATCCTCCATTAAAATCCTTTCCCCACACTGATCCTTCTTTATGGCTTAAACCTTTGGGTAATGGGGTGCCAAGAAGGTCATCTATACTCTAGGGCAGTGGCGTGAACCTTCCCCAAACTACTAGTGATCAAAAATTGTTGTTATCTGATTGAGGTGACCTTCTGGTGCCCTTTATGAATTGAGTTAATGATCTCAGTCCTGTTCCTAGTCATTAATGGCCTGATTCTCTGCTGGTGTAAATTTGCTTTTCTTTTTTGGAGGTAATGGAACAATGCCAATTTAGATGAGCAGAAAATCTGGCCATAGGTGTCCCCATCATCATCTGGCACTAATGAAGACCTTTATTGGCCATTGCAGCAAAGAGGTCAAAGTGTGAATCAGCACAGGGTCTGACCTCTGAACCCCACAGGTAGTTTTCAGAGGACAAAATTGGGAGCCTTGCATTGCTTCTGACTCACCTCTTCTGTAGATAGAAGTTTTCAAGTTGTTAGCGGTATTGTAGATCAGCATGCAATGTATTGTTGGCTTAGAAATGGTATTTAAAGGCTTGTTTTGGGGAATTGGCTTATAGGTATAGGTATATGAATTAAAAGAGTTCAGGATGGGGAGCAGGGATTAATTGTTTTCTAAAAAGCTTGGGTCTCACACACAACATTTCTCACAGCCCTGGAAGCAAACAGGTTGTCTAATACAACAAGGCCAATGGATGGACACATAGTTTGAGAATTAAGGGGGCATGTACCATGCTAACACAACAAGGATACACAGTCTGGGAACAGAGGCAATATGTATTACACTGCTCATAATACAAGATAAGTGGCACCAGCTAACAAGGCCCAGAGCAGGGGACCCTTCCCATCCCCTGGGAAGGGTCCCTGAGGCCACCAAGGACAGAGGGCACACCACCAGGCCATCTCATCTATGCTCTGGAGGAAGGCAGTTGTGGGGAGTGGGCCTCGGCATCCCACCTCCAGACTGCTGACGTGCTGACATCCAACACTTAAGAAAGAGACTGAGAGTGAAGGCTGTGTCCTGGCCAGATGTACTTTGACTCCAATGACAGCCCTAGTATTTGGTAGATATGGAGAACTGTTTGCTTGTGTGTATTGCTTTTGTCTGTTATCACATGTGTATCAATAAATTTGCCTATTATCAAGTGGAGAGGTTGTGGTCAGTCTGAGGCTGGGCCACTCTCAGACTCTCAGAAGACTCTCAACTGGTGTGCAGTTGTGATGTTGATTCTGATCTATAAAGTCTTGAAAAGTCAAAAAACCCAGATCTATCAGTCTTAGCAACATTGGAATTGTTACAGCACATGGGCTGTTAATGTTTCAAACACCATGTAATCCAATCCCAAACGTAGCAGGTCCAGGTGCTTAAAACTCAGGTGACCCATATATTTCAAACCTTGCGATATTGCCTCGGTCAGTGTTACTGGCACATTTTTAGTGTAGATTAATTTTTATATTGATAGCATGTCAAATGCTTTTATGTCAGTACATGTGTGAGTCCCAAGTGTTTTTTATATATTTGAGGGCACTGTGTATGGACTACTGTCTTTTCTAACAAAGCCTCAAGGGGGAAAAAAAAGAGATTCCCCCCCCCCCCCAATCTTTTTATGAAAAAACATCAAATTTCCACAAGTCCCCTCCATTCAGAATCAGGACAAGAAGTTCAGGTATTGAAAATGTTCTTGAAATAAAATGTATTTAATAATTCAAATTCAAACAATCAAAACCCAAAACTTCATCTTTTTATTTATGTAAGATAATATGACATGTCAATCAAGCATTTTTTCTTTAACTATTAAACATTTCAATCTTTAAGTGCATGTTTTGAAACCAAAATTGTATGATCAAAATATCAGATTTATTTCAGTTCTCTTGATTAGGGAAAGGAATAGCAAAACTACACTTTTCAACAAGAAAAATTGTCATGCAAAGAAACCTTTGATCAGCCCTCTTCCTACCCCGTAGCTTTGTATATTTTTTCCTCACTCCATACACTTCCTTATTACAATTTTAATAGGGATATATGTATTGAATTTAGTCTAAAGAAGAGAGTTAACCATGTACTGCAAGTTGCTCATTTTGTTTCTGACTTATTTATGGAAAGAAGGTGTTGGCTGCTATGTCTCTGTCAAGGCAGATAATATTACATGGTGAAATTTTCTTCATGACTTTAAATGCAGTTGAAAGTTAGAGTCTTCATTACTGCTGTTCATGTCTTCTCTCTCCTGTGTAGTTTATAGCCTTGCCCTACTCTACCTATACTGATAGATAGATAGATAGATAGATAGATAGATAGATAGATAGATAGAACCAATGAACTGAGTTAGAAGGGAGAGTGGTTAGGGCACTGAATAGAAATTCAAGAGATTTCCGTTCAATTCCTGGCTTTTCCACAGACTTTAGGTATGCCCCAGGTCTAGATATTGATTCTAATCAGCTCCGTAGGCACTTAAATGGGATTTATGCAGAATTCAGAGCCTACGTTCCAAAAAAACCCCAATTCAGATTGGCCATATACCATAGGTCACAAACCTCAGCCAGTGCCTAGGTTCAAGTTCCTTTTGAACTGCAAAGTTTACTGGGCAGTATTTCTGGGGAGGTGCCTAAGTCTCTAGAGAGGCTCAATTAAACAGGTGTGCACAGGGAACTGATGGCATTTAATTCAGCTCAAACACATCAGCCTGAATTGATCTCCCCTAACTAGTACCAGAGGTATAACAAGGCAGCAAGGCACCTGGGGCAGCTACAATATTTTGAGGCAGTGGCAACTTCCATGTGCCACTGTGCCACCACTGCAGCAATACAGATCTGGCTATTTTTCCACATGCAACCCCCAAATCACCACCCGAGGCTGCTGCCCTGGTCATCTCACCTTAGCTCTACTACTGTCCATAGTTTCATGGTTGGAGCATTCACCCAGGAAGTAGGTCCAGGTTTAGGCCCTCTGTCTGAGGAGAATCAGCCCAATATCTCCTACAGCTTAACCACCAGGATGTATAATGGGCCAGGCAGGGCACGTATTCTCAAACCTTGCCATTGGTGTTGCACTGAGCAGCCAAGAGTAGAAGAGTCCTGGATCCACAAAGACCAAGTAAAAGGGGCCATGACTTAGTAGTTCAGTGAGGGAGACAACTCAGTCAGGAGGAAGGAAGACCCGGCTACTGTTCCCCACTCCTAGATTGATTGCTAGTTTTTAATTAATGACTATCCAATATAGAATATCTGAGAAGTCCTGGCAGAAAGGCTTGATCTGGATAGCTTATGTATGTACATAAAAGATAAAGCTGTGATACCTAGGGAACTTTTCAGGCCAAAATGGAGGCGGCTGATGAATCAACACTCTTGGTGTTTCCTTGCAGGAGGACATTAATGCTGTTGCATCTGTCTTCCCACTGGATTTGGAGGATCTTCCTCAGGCAGCACTGATGGTACTTCTTCAACAACTTAGATGTTTCCTGTATGTTGTCTATGTCTCTGCACTGTACCAGAAGAAAGGATCATGACTGTTTGATAAACCACAAGCTTGGTTTTGGATCTGATGTTGCGATCTTCGAACACCCATTTCTTCAGTTATCCAAAGGCTGCACTTGCACATTTAAGATGATGCTGGATTTCTTCATTGATGTCAGCCTTCTGTGAGAGATGGCTTCTGAGGTAGCCATCTCTCACAGAAGGAGACCTGCCTCGCTGAAGGCAAGAAATGGCTCACCAGAGTATTCCAAGTACCAAGGGTAGGGAGGGATAGATAGATAGATGGATAGATAGATAGATAGATATACCAGGGAAAGGTATAGATTTAGATATAGATATATACCCTTGTGTGCGGTGTGTCTATCTATCTATCTATCTATCTATCTATAGAGACAGAGAGGGAGAAAGAAAGAGATATTCATACATACACACACTTTTTGTAATAATATTCAATCTCTTTCCCCACCCCATTGATAAGTGTAGCCTGTGGGTCTCAAAATATTGCCAGAGCTTTTATTTTTTTTTTTGTTTCACAGCCACTTGGGAATACCTTGGTTATCTCAAACTCTAACTGCATACATTCCATAATCAAAAATATCTACCTCCCCTTGGTGCCTAGAATATGCCAATGAGTCATCTCTTGCCTTCAGCAAGCCATCTCACCTTCTGTGAGAGATGGCTACCTCAGAAGGTATATCAGCATCGGAGGAGTGCCTGTTTCACAGGAATTCGGGGTATGGGTGTACCCACTCTGCAGGGCTCTGAGAATCAGAGCCAGAGATGAAGTGGTTAATTCATCCTGAGGGCACCTGCAGCCAATACTCTCAAGCTCTCCCTCTCTGGTCCTTTGTAACAGTGGGGTTGGGTGCACCTTCAAGAGAGCTTCACTACCTTATATCCAGGTTTCTCACATGCAAATCAAGAATGGGTGGGTAGGTCAATGGTTCTTCATGGCACACGCAAGGTGGTCATAGATGTGGTATATGAATCCAATAGAATCCACCTCATGGGCAGGAAATCCCATACTGGATATTTTGACTTTTAAGACTTAAGGGCCACAGTAAGAGAGAAGTAGTCCTCAAACTGTAGGTTCCTTGCAAGCAAATGAACAAATTCATAGACAGCCATGAGTATCCCTTTCAAAACTGCAGTAACTTCTCATGATGCGCCACAGTATGTTAAGCTGACACAAAGGATGTTGACCTGATTCAAGAGTTTCAAAACTAAACATTAGTTAGTGGTTTAAATTAACATAGCTCTGTTGACTTCAGTGGAGCTAAGGTTACTGTCTGAGAATCTCATCTGTTACCGTTTATTTAAGGCTTAGCAGAGACATCTGCAAGTGTCACAATTTTTATCTGTAGAAACTTACTGGCTAGAGCGAACCCCATTCTCAACAACCTTTTAAGAAGTCCAGCCAAGATGTCGTGGCTGTACAAATAAAACTAAGAGCCAACTAATAAATGACTGGATCCTCATCTGAGTAACCATGTTATTTATCAGGCATCCACAAGAACAGGTTGAACCAAAGTCCCTCCTTCTATCCCCCAGGTCTCAAAGCACTACAGGAATAATATTGTGACATCTACTACAGGTGGCATAGCATCTGCTGTACGGTTTGTGCATTCAAGCTCTCCCACACAAGGATGTGGCTCTGTGTAATGCATTAGAAATGGAAATGTCTTCTCTATAGAAGGAAAAAAAAAAAAAAAAGAAGGGCTGGGTCAAGATCTGGAATGAAAGTTTGGATTAGTACCAGTCATTCCAGGTTGCCTTCCCTACCCCAAATCACTGTGTCTCTGTGCTATACTCAGCTATAGAAACAACATCCTTTTTATTTTTAATTCCAATTCTCCTTTCAGGAGTAACTGGTGAAATCACCAATATGCCAGTCATCTGGGCATTTCTAGATCTCATCTGAGAGGCAATGACCCCGGGTGGAATTGGGACTGGCTTCCAGGGTTACCCATCTTCCAAGCTCCAGTAGCGTCATGCAAAACCTTCTGAAGCCAACATTAATGGGCTCGGGATCAGGTCCTCGCTGCATAGCTTGGAACAAAGCACCTGGACTGGGATTTTCAAATGATAGGGGAGTTAGCCTCCAGTTCCCATTGACATACAATCCATGAGTTTTGACCAACACTGGGAGTTTGGCACTTAATTCCCTTAGGCTCTTTTGAAAATGCTGCTTTTTCTGTGCTGGACTTTTACCAAATATGAAACAATTGCAACCAGAAATTCTTCTGGCCTGTATTGAGGATTGCATGGATGATGCTTGGAAAGTGCTTTGAACACACAAACTATGGACGCATCCTATGCTCCATACCAAGCCTAGAAGAACCACCTGCCCTGGTCAGCGGCTCTAACTCAGCATATGCCACAAAATAATCAACAAAGCTTGCTTAATGTGACCCTGAGCTGGTGCCCAGCATTCCCGGAGGACTCAGTGACCTTCCTAGCATGTACTCAGGATTGCTCCAAGCTGTCTACACTGCCTAACTTCCTGGCCTTGGCACACATTCAGAGGTAGGTAAGAGGCTGGGTGTGGCACTTGCAGTCCCACCAAGGGACAACGGGACATTACCCATGACCCAAACCTCAGCCTCTTTTTCATGCAAGTAACCCCTGCCAGACACAGGGATCCACTGGGACTCAGCATTCATTCTTCCAAACACAGCACGATCTTGCCACCAACCCTCCAGTACAATGCACCGGCAGATATTTATACCTGAAGTCCCAAAGATGCGTCGCTCTCATCGTTTCACACTGACATAATTTGGACATTTGGTTTATTGGGTCTAACCTCACACTGGCCCTCACTTTATTACTTCTACCCTACTTTAACAGAGAGCCCTAATTTATAGTGGGGTCTATCAACCTCTTTTGGAAGTGTTTGCAGAAGCTTAGGCTGCCATTCGGATTTATACTAACTGAACAGCGTGATGATATACAATGATCTGTGCCATGTGAGCTGAGAAAATATTGATTCCTCCTTCGATGGCCAGGCTTTTTTTCTTCTTTTTTCTTGTGGGGGGGGGGGGACCTAAAATATTCACTAGGAGTGGTGGCTACAGCACCCAACATCTGTGAAAAGATAAGGAGTAAAGTATGTCCCCTTATGTCACTCAGAACCACAGCTGGGCTTCCTGCAGCTTAATTTGCCCTCTCAGCATGTTGCTCTGATTATAAATACAATGCTGCTCTGGTTGCCAGAGGCCATGACATATCACTTGGCACGGTGCAGCCCTCAAAACAAATTTTTCCCTTTCCCTGTTCACCTCAGTCGATCACGGCTTCAGAAAGCAGCCCTCTGCCACCCAGCATAGGATTACATGTCATTTATAATTTTGCTCGCTTCAAAAAGCTAATGCTTAAGTTAATAAAGTGGAAAGATAGCAAGCACAGTGTCCCGACTCTGAGCAGGCAGCTCCGTTCCCTGTTTTTGTTTGGTGATAGGGCACGGTAGGGGTGGGAAGGGGGGCGAGGGAGAAGTAAACAGCTAAGAGCATCTCTCGAGTCAGAAGAAGAGGAAAGAAAGCAGTTTTTCAGCACTTCATAAAATATTAATAACCAAAAACAGGACTCCCCCCCCCCTCCTTTTTTCTCCCCCTCATTTTTGTTTTAAATGTATATCCAGGCTTAAAGTTTATGCAAGCCAAAGCTTTCTGCCTCTAAGGCTACATGTTTTCATCGCAGGAGAATTCAGGGAGCTCCATGCACTTAAAGTAATTTATCTAGCAGAGATGAAATGATTTAGGAAAGATCAAAAGATCAGGGTTGTTTCCCACCCCAGCTACAAGGATTCAGTACAACCATACTGACAAATGTATATTATGTATGTGCATGTCTGCACGTCTGTAAGAACTCAAACACATGCATAAGTATTTGCATGCATACATGTAGGGACCGAGGTTTAAAAATAGTACTGAAATATTCTTACTGTGCAAATTCGATTGACTGGGATAATAAGGGGCAACGTAACCATCTCTAGTATTTATTTGGTACAAAGCGAGAGGATATCATTGAGGTCAGTAGAAAAAAACTTCTATCCCATTTGGATGAGGCTCATAAGAAGGTGAAATCGAGACAAATGAATTTCAAGATGAAGATTCTAGGTACAAGGAGCTTTATTACACTATATTATGCTCTATATATTATGCACTATATTACGCTCTCTGAAAGAAAATGTTGCAAGTCTCATTTAAAACAGAACTAAACTAAAATTTTGAAAATAAGCCCTAAAGGATAATTCTGCGCTGTATATATTAACTGATGAAACCTTTCGTATCCCTACGTTTTATTTAACCGAGAATAATATCTCATTTCTAGCTGCTATTCGATAATTTACTTGAACAACCCATTCAATATTTACTTAAAATATTCGATAATTTATTTGAACAAACTAGTCAATATTTACTTAAAATTAAGTACATGCTTAATTTGAACCATGGGCTTAGACTGCAATGATGATAGTGAAATGTAACTGTACGTTTATAATAAGCATGCCTTGAAATGCTTTGTTTAATAGCAGTAGGTATAGTCTTTTCTTGAAAAGTATGGTTAAGGGCTTTGCTTAATTGGCAAATCAGATCGTACTAATAAATGGTTTATTCCCTGTTACAGACCTATTGAAGATATCAGGAGGAAATTATTTTTCAGTAATTTACCAAAGAAAAGAGAAGAAAATTAATTCAAGTTTTGTCCAGACTGAATTTACGTATTTCACATGCTTATTGCTAACTAATGAATAAAAGATATGTGAGCATATGCTTGGAAGATACTGAAGCCTGCGCATTCAATTTATAAATGTTGTATAGCAGTTTGATCCAACTGTAACATTTATTAGGTTTAAAAATTAATTTTATCTCTCTATATAATATGTTATAACAAGTTGCTATTTGCACTGCACAATCCATTTACAAAGATTATTTCTATTCTACTGAAGCCAGCAAAAGGGTAAGAGGGCTGGCCAAGGGAAAGTACAAACATTTGATGCAAGGATGCTGAAGGGAAGATAGCTAGGTCTGGACCCACCCTTTAAAATGTGGAAGCTCCAGATCTGAAGTTTTGTTCATTGTAAACTAAGAGAGGAGGGAGAATGCATATGGAATATGAATCTCTAACTAAAGCCAGCTTTCCTAGGTTAACTTAGACGACACATTTACAAGACGGTAGCAGCTGCTTAAACCCCCCCCCCCCCCCCCCCCTCCAAAAAACCCAACAAATGATTTTCTGACTTTGCTCAAAATCCTTAGCCACACCAAAATCAGTGTAGTCCCACCGAATGCTGTGTACCTCTGCTGTTTTCCCCTGGCTGAAGCTCTTTTTGGTCTCCTGTACCTCAGGTTATAAACGCATATCCATTTCTTAATGAAGCAGAACTTTCTAATGAAAAAAAAAAGTTGCTTTGCTTTCCTTGTTTCCTTGCTTCAATAGTTGCATACTTTTATCTGACTGGCCTTCTTATTGCTTTTAGTAATATTTGAGTCAGAGCTAGAACAGTTTGGGGAGTTTTGCTATGAAACAATATTTCCTCTGAAATGTTTTTTTTTTCCCCCTCCCCCTTGACGCCAGTGTTGTGTGTACGTGAGTGTGTGCATATGTGTAAACGTACTGATTTCAACTAAGTTGTTGTCAGAAATGTTTTTTTTTCAGGTGAGGGATACAGTTTCCAGAGAGAGAAGGACCCCAGCATACCCAAGAACCCCATTTTCCTGATTTTTGAGCAAAAACTTCAACCTCACACAGGAGTAGCCTGCTGAATCAAGCCTTTATTATGTCTACAGTTTTCAAAAGCTTCACCAAGGGAGGATCATCCTATAGGTGGATCTCAACCTATTTAGACTCAAGGTCCTTGTTGGAAAATGCCAGCTCTTAGCTTCCATTTGTTATTTGACTACAGAAAAAATAATAGAGCAATGATCGAGCCTGGCTGGCATGATGTAGTTGGGGCTGGTCCTGCTTTGAGCAGGGGTTGGACAACATGACCTCCTGAGGTCCCTTCAACCCTCATTTTTATTATATGAATCCATGATCACATGAATCCATGATCATATGATTATATGAATCCATGATTTTGTTGAACTCAACAAGAGTCCGACGGGTAAGAACATTTTTGACACTATAGATTCTTGTATGAAAGCTGTGGATGTATCTTATAAATCATGTAGATGTTTCCACAGCCTACAGTGCTACTATTGTGTAGTGTCCATAAAAGGATCGTGTAGCACCCCAGAGTGCCATGGGACCCCAGTTGAGAATCACTCCTATAGACGACTACTTTAGTCCAAGCTAGGACTTGAACCTGAGGGTTTTTTTACATCTCCTATAGGCACCAACAGCTGTCTGGCTGTTGGCTGTTGGTTAGTCTGGAAGGGCAGGCTTCTTCCCCCTTAGTGTCCGTTCATAACAAGTTCTGAGTGTTGCATTTTCATTCTGCCTCAAGACAAGACCAGACTCTGAATGGTTTCTTCCCACCCGCCCTTCACACATACAAAGCAGAACAATCCACACACTCCTCTGGCTTGCTGCAACCTTAAGTCCTTGTAAAAGCTGCATTGGAAGAGAACATCCCATTGTGCAAATCGGCACAGTGCCCCAGCTTTTACAGGGAGCTAAGATAATGTTATACGACAGGCACTCAGTTAAGGTCTAGGGGAACACCGCCATGACATTAAGGTCTCTATGATACCTCTATGACAAACTTACCATCTTTGGTAGTATCCTCAAGCTGCTTCACAGAAAATACCAGGCCTGGGGCAGGCTTATTATGACTGATGAGTGACAGCAACAATTAGCCCTCCCCCAAGTTAATTAGCCCACACCTGCATGGGCACAGCTACCCTACTTTCTATCTAAGAAGCAACTTGTCTGGAGCAGTGCATTGTGGTGGAGAACATGACCTCCAAGGAGGGTAAGTTTATAGTATAGCTGTAGCCTGTTATTTGGACAATGGCTTCACTTCCTCTGACTTTTCTACATTCATTTTCTTTGAAGGTTTGGGGGGCGGTGGGTCTAGATGACCTCCTGAGGGTCCTTTCACTCCTACTTTTTCTATGTTGCTATTACTGTTGAGATGAGAACCACATTAAAAAACAAAACAAAACAACCTCATGTCTTATATTTTTTTCACTTCGCTTAATCTATCAAACTGCACAGATTGGTTTCAGTTCCCGGTTTTCATCTGCTAGCCTACTGCTGCTTGCCTGCTTATGTATTTAGTTACCGGGTTCACAATGCTGCAAAGAAATGATAGCCAAATTTTGTGAATATCTTTGAATTAGGGAATCTAATTGTATACATAGCCCAAATTAAATGAATGGTAACATTTTAATAAGAGTCTTGCTGTACCTAAACAAAAGGGGAAGACAGTTGAGATTTGTGTGGGTTTTTTTTTTTTTCTTTTGTTCTATAGGAGTTGCAAATCATGGATGCCAGTATAACTCTTACCTCTCATATTACATAATTCAATTTATATCATCATGTTGTAAAGAGAGAGTGTAACTATCTGGTGAGTAGGTATGACAGGTGGCACTCACTCCTTGCCACTCCACCTAGGTTATAAAACTGTTACTGCTCCCACTTAAGGACCTTTCACTTATGTTTTTGCATCTCATGCTTTGCTCTGGTGATCCCAGTTTAATCGCAAAACGGCACCCAAGATGCCTCTCATCATGCTAGTTCATACTGTTAGGCCAGTTGAGGATTTAAAGTAGATAATCATTAACAGTGTTGGTGGCATATGAACTAGGTCTTTGAAAAGAAACTAGGAAGTCCTATCCCTTACCTTCTGTGCCTTGTTTTGTCAGCGTGGTTATGAAACAAGTTGTTCAGCCTCCATTTACCCCATCAGCAGACCTCCTTGTGACATTTGGTGGAGAATGGGATGTATCTCTCTGAAAAAGGCACCAGAAAGGTTAATTATTTGCTGATGCTTTGAAATCCCCAGACATAAATATTCAGATTAAAAATTTAAAAAAGTAAAGTCTATTACCTTCATAACCCAGTGACTCCTATCAGGACTTATCTTCCTTGGGCACCCAACTGTCTCCAAATTTTGGTATAAACTGCTTCCATTATCCTGTCATCTACTCATACTCTCCAAATCTCGGTACTCCTCTCACATCGGAGTATATCTGAGACAACTTTTTTTGTTTTTTTTGAAGAGTGACACCAGGCTAAGCCTGCATTGTCAGTGGAGCTACTCCAAATGTACCTCAGTATAAATGGGAGATCATTTTGGTTCTTAAACTTGATGGTAGCTCCCTATAACAGCAGCTGGTAGCTGTGGACACTGGCAAGGCAAGAAAGTCTTCTTTCATGTTGACAAGACTGTGGGTTTAATGTTCTTGATTGATGGCAGTAAATTCTGGAGATCTCAAACCACCTGGAGCAAGGTCGTCATTCACCTGATGAGAAAATGCTCTGTGAAGTGGGTTTTTAGAGGATTGCTGGTTATCTGTTAAGTGTTGTACCTCTTCATGCCTTGTTTGGATGGTCCCTCTCTCATTAGTAAGTAAAGACAGCTGCCTAGCCAGTGCATAAGCTGGGATAAATAGGAGGGGTTTTAATGCATCCTGAAGTGGAGGAATGATCAACAGGGCAGTCAAAGTACAAACACTTCAAACCTATGTCATGATAAATCCAAGCACACAGAGGCAGGTAAGAAACACCTATTGAATGGCTAAGATCCTAATGGGAGAAGCCTAGCTGTGTAGAAGAATAGGAAAGATTCATAATATAGTTTGCATTACTAAAACATGGTAGGATGGGACATTGCCAAACATTTAAATCCTTATTTGCAACTTGTTCAAGTTCACCACTGGGGAAGAGGACAAGTTTTTAAGTTCATGCCCTCTGTGGGGATATAAAGAGAAGGCAGAGGACTCCTATTATGGGTGACTTCAACCTGGGGCATTTGCAGGGTGAGTTATTTAACCAACAACAAAAAAAGTTTCTTAGAAAATTCCCAATGAAAGAAACCACATACTCAACACAGGGCAATTCAGTGTCGGACTTCATTTTCATCAAGTGAATTACTTCCCTAAAAAAATTAGCAGCTGCCTAGGCCTGAGTGGTCATTCCTTTGTGTAAACAGAATATTGCAGGAACCAGTATTATTTTAAAACAATTTTTGGCATAACTGGCCTTAAAGTATAAATGTTGTAGGCATTATAGTTTGTTGACTATATGAGAAACAGGGATTGGTTGTCAATATATTTTATTGAATCGCCTATACAGTTCAGAAAGATGTTAGGAAAGTTTCTGAGCACAAAATACCCTTCTGAAGGGCCAGAAAAGAAGCAAGTGCAGCCTCAGCTAAATGCCAAGTAGAACAATCACTTTTGATTAACCCCATTATGTAAATAGAAGTGGTTGCTTAAGAAGGGAAGTGGGCAGTAAACCTATGGAGCAAAGAGAAGTCATCAGAAGTAATTTTAGAGCAAGTGAAAAAAACAGCTGAGACAGATAAAACTCATTATGTAAAAAGAATAAGACTATTCAAAAGGGAAGAGGGCCATTATTACCTGTGAGGCACAGACAGATAAGTAGAACGGATAGGTAAACTGCAATGAGCCATAGAAAACATCATCTCAAAGTCCATAGATTTAGTGATCAGTAAAGTTAGAAAATTAGGGGTGGAAGAGACCTCAGGAGGTCACGTCTAGTCCATCCCCGTCCTCAAAGTAGGACCATTCCCAATTGCATCATCCCAGCCAAGGCTTTGTCTACCTAGCTCTTAAAAACTTCTAAGACTGGAGATTCTGCAACCTCTCCAGGTAGTTTATTGCAGTGCTTTACTACCCTCCTCATGGACTGGAAAACAGGGTTTCATGTCCTGGAGTCTACCCAGATACTTTCTCCCACTACAGGCACTTTTCTTCACTCAGTTGAAGGGCCACATCATCCATTCTCTCTTTCACAACCTAGTAGTGCAGACAACAGCTTCTCCTCCCGTTTTCTGTCCCCCACATTATATTTAACCAAAAAAAGGAGGGAGGGGATTCACTTCCTTTTTTCTTGTATCTTAGCTCCATCCATGACCTCTATTCTCTCCACCTCCCCTGTTTTATCAAGGAAGGAGAGAATGTACCTGACACTTTTCTTGACCAGGACCAGCCATGCAGATGACTTTTCAGAGTAACAGCGTGATGGATAGGGGCTGCAATCAATCCACCGCTGTTGCTGCTGAAGCTGAAGTCCTGCTTAGGAACTAGTTTATATTCTCCATTGATGCTGAATGTTAAGAGAATTGTTATATTACTAGAATAAAGAGATCTATTCTTTGGTTAAAAAAAAAACACACAACTTATTAATGTCACCAGGTTAGTTGGATTCTCATTAGAGAATTTTTCCTAATATCTAACCTAAGCTTCCCTTGCTGCAACTTGAGACCATTGCTCCTTCTTCTGTCATCTGCCACTGCTAGTGGCCCCACAACAGTCCAACTCCATCCTCTTTGTAAGCACCCTTCAGGCAGTTTAAAGCTGTTATTAAATCCCCCCTCAGTCTTCTCTTCCCCAGACTAAACAAGCCCAGTCCCCTCTGCCTCTCCTCATCAGTCATGTTCCCCAGCCCCCTAATCATTTCCACTGTCTTTCACTGGACTCTTTCTAATTTGTCCACATCCTGTCTATATTGGGGGGGGCCCAAACCACACTAAAGATGTGGCCTCACCAGTGCCAAATAGAGAAGAAGAATCACTTCCCTCAGTCTGCTGGCAGCACTCCTACTAATTCAGTCCAGCATGCTGTTAGCCTTCTTCACTGCAAGGGTACACTGTTGGCTCAAGAAGCTATTGAACAAAACCAGCCCCAAAACCAGCCCTTTGGCATGCCACTTGATACCAGATGCCAACTAGACATGGAGCCATTGATTACCACCCTTTGAGCCCAACAGTCCAGCCTGTTCTCAATCCATCTTACAGTCCATTCATCCAACCTGGACTTCCTTACCTTGCTTGTGAGCACATGGTGGGAGACCAAATCAAAATCTTTGCTAATGTCAAGGTATACTATACATCTACTGCTCTCCCCTCATCTACAGAGGCAGTTATCTCATCATAGAAGGCAATCAGGTTGGTCAGGCATGACTTGCCCTTGGCAAATCCATGCTGACTGCTCCTAATCACCTTCTTCTCCTCAAAGTGCTTACAAATGTATTCCTTGGCCGCATCTACACAAGACGCTGACTGTGCAGTTGTTATTGTGCAGTCATTTAGTACTTGCATACCCAAGTCCTAAAAGACTCCCCAGTAAGTGGAGTTACTGAGCATTAGCATCCCCAAACAGCTTTTTGGTGTCACTGACTGTATAGTAGCTCGTTACTACTGCACAGCAGCGTCACATCACACTGCATGCCATGTGACACTACTGCACAGTAATAACAAACGACTGTACCTGCCTCATGATTTTTTCCAGGGACTGAGACAAGACAGACTGGTTTGTATTTCCCTGGATCCTCCTCCTTCCCTTTCTTCAAGATGTGCACTATATTTGCCCCTTTCTAATTGTCTAGGACCTCTCTCAGTCACCACAAGTTTTCAAAGATAATGGCCAGCAGCTCTACAATAACATCAGCCAACTCCCTCAGCACCCTTGGGTGCATCAGATCCAGCCCCATGGACTTGTACATGTCCAGCTTTTCTAAATAATCCCTAACCTGTTCTTTCACCATTGCTGGCTGCTCACCTCCTCCCCAAACTGTGCTACCAGGTGTAGTAGACTGGGAGCTGACCTTGCCTGTGAAGACTGAGGTGAAAAGGGCATTGAACACTTCAATCCTTTCTGCATCATTTGTCATTGGGTTGCCTTCGCCATTCAGTAAGAGACCCACACTTTCTCTGGTCTTCTTGTTGCTGACGTACTCATAGAAACCCTTCTTGTTGCCCCTCACATCCCTTGCTAGCTTCAATTCTAACTGGCTTTGGCCTTCATGATTTCTTCCCTGCATGCCTGAGCAATACACTTATGCTCCTCCCTTGTAGTTTGTCTATGATTTTACTTCTTGCAAGCTTTCTTTTTCTATTTTAACTCATTGAAGAGTTCCCTACTAAGCCAAGCTGGTCTTCTGCCATACTTTCTGCACATCAGCATGGTTCATTCTTGCCCCCTCTGTAAGGTTTCTTTAAGCTAAAGTCTCCTGGACTCACTTCCCTCTCAGATAGGCCTCCCAGGGATCCTGCCCATGAGTTCCCTGTGCAAGTTGAAAACTCTGCTTTTCTGAAGTTCAGGGTCCTTACTCTGCTGCTCTTCTTCCTTCCTTTCCTCAGGATCCTGAACTATCATCTCATGATCACTGGTGCCCAAGTTGCCATCCATGTCTACCTTCCCCACCAATTCTTCCCCATTTGTGAGCAGCAGGTCAAGAAGAATATGGTCCTAGGTGGCCTCTCAAAGTATAAGTTACCATCCCACACCAAACCTAATAGAAAGAACATAAGTGATGTGTGGTAACCAGAAGTGTGCAGCTAGTGGTGATTTTGTGCTCATTTTGCGGTAGGCTTGAATGGAGCATTTGGAGTCTTAATTAAAAATTGGAACTTAGTCAAAGTTACCCTAGATGCCCCCAAAACACTAGGGCTCCACAGACAAGGGGAAAATATATGTTGGAAAGAAGCCACCCTATTTAAAGGAAGATATGCAATGGTAGAGGATACAATATATACACTTTACAACCAGTTTGACATATCTGTGGCAGGGTGCCCCTCCAAGGGTGGCCAGGAAGCCCCTAGAGTCCCTGCAGCCCTCATTTTGTTGGCAATCACCCATTCAGCCATCCACCATGCCTTGATGTCTGGTACTTTTATGAGGGATGCTGCCTCAGGGCTTCCCAAATTGCTGTCTCAAGTGACCACCAGGTGCCTGTGGTCCCTGCCTTATGGGCTAATCGCATGGCTCCGTTCCTCCCCTACACCATGCCCTCTGCCTCGCAGATGGCCTCTTCATTGATATTTTCTTCCACTTAGCCCCTCCTTTGGGGTTCCTGGACTCTCTCTGGTCCCCACACTCTCATCCCCTCAATCTGGACTTCAGACCCCTCTCCTGGGTCCCTAGGAGCCTCCTCCTCCTCCCCAAACCTCCGGACTGCTTTAGGTGTTACCCCCATATTGACTTTCTGGAGCTGCAGCCATCCTACTGAAATGGTGTTGTCTCAACAAGCTCCAAACTGTTATTGAGGGCTCCATTCAGGTCTGGGCTTATCTCTTACCTAAACCCATCCTTTCTCCAGGGCCAGATGACTCCATAATCAACCCTGGCCGCACCTGCAGGCTGCCCCATCACTAGCCTGCCTACTTCTTAAAGTGGCAGGAGTACCAAGCCTCCTGCAACAATATCCTCTTAAATAGGATAGCTTTTCACCCCAGACACAGGAAGAAGAGTCTTACCTGATGGAGCTCTCTTCAGATTATATTTAACTAAAAAAGGAGGGAGAGGATTAATTTCCTTTTTTCTTCTATCTTAGCTCCATCCATTACTTTTACTCTCTTCACCTCCCCTGTTTTATCAAGGAAGGAGAGAATATACCAGACACTTTTCTTGACCAGTACCAGCCATGCAGATGACTTTTCAGAGTACCGGTATGATGGACAGGGGCTACAATCAATTCACCAACGTTGCTGCTAAAGCTGACGTCCTGCTTAGGAACTAATTTACATTCTCTGTTGCTGTTGAACGTTAAGAGAATTGTTATATTACTTGAATAAAGAGATCTATTCTTTGGTTAAAAAAATACATAACTTATCAATGTCACCAGGTTTGTTGGATTCTTTCAACTTCCTTAAGGGGGTTGGATGTATTACTGCGTTGTTGTTGTTGTTGTTGTTTTCTGGCCCTGCATTAAGTTGATCCATTCTTTTAGAACATGTGTATAACACTACAAAAAAGCATTATTGGTTTATAAATTACACTTGTTGTTTTGGGGCGATAAACAGAATGATGAATGCAGTCTTTGTTCAATCACCTTTTTATTCATGAAAGGCAAAACCATGGATTCTGAAAACATTTATCTACATCAGGAGTAAGCCATAAACCTTTCAAAAACGCTCCAAGTAATCCAGGAAGGAGCTGCTGATTACTGTCATAACAAAGAGAATTCAATAATGCTAATGACTTTTCTTATGATAATCAATAGCCCAGTGGAAGCTGCTTGAATCTTAACAAATTCCCCAGCCAAGGCCCCCTTCTTGCAAAAATAAAAATGGTTAGTGTGCATACTTTTGAGTGTTTGGTTCCACTGAAGCAAACCGTTAAACATTAGCATGCCCTGGTGGGTGACGACTTCATATTAATGACAGCTGGGCCTGAAACAAAATATGTAAAATTCAGCAGTTAGGAAGCTAAGTCCTTCTGATCTTGTTTCACTCTTTCAAAATTTGGGGCCAACAGCTGAAATCAGTCACAGCAAGGAGAACGTAGACTCTAGCAGTCTGCTGGTTAAAATACTAGACTGGGACTCAAAAGATATGGGCTCAATTCCCAGCTCTGCTATATTCCACCAGGGTGACTTGGGGGGGTTTCAAAATGCTGCAGCATTTTCATAATGTTGAGGGATACGGCGATCACGTATTCTGTCAGTCACACAACTACTCTGTGTCACGGGAGGTGTAGTCTGCTCAGAGGTCTTGGTCCGCAGAAAAGAAAGGTAGTACGAAACACCTGAACTACAGCTCCCAGGAGCCACTGCAGTGGCTCCCAGCATCGCAAGTGAATGTTAAAGCAAGCTGCACGCACACACTTAGATTTGGAGAGGGGCATGGAAAAGAAACATTTTATTTGGGAATGTCAAAATGTTTCATTTCAATAAATAGACATCAAAAGGAAACATTTGGCATTTCCAAGTGGAATATTTTTAAAACCTTCTGCTCCACATAATAATTGATATTTGCCTTCTTTTTTTTTTTGTCAACAGATGAAAACAAATATTGCAGTCTTCCACAGGATGGAAGCAGAGCAATGGCAACTTACCCACGGTAACACAAGAGCCAAAGATGACTGAAATCTGTGATTTTTTTTTAC
>NW_005842036.1:1639309-1644690 GCF_000455745.1 Alligator sinensis | reverse complement strand
CCCCCCCCCCCCCCCCCAATTTTTCAGCAAACTGGAAGTTCCTCAGAGTTTGCAACTGGTCTGTGAAATGGGTATTCTCATTCATTTGACAGATAATGACAGCAGTGAAATAAATATTCTTGCCTGTTTCCCAACCAGGTCCAGAGGTTTCTGGGGTCCCCAGCTTTAGGGCAAACCTACTAGGAAAGAGGGCAAGTTTTCTTCATTATCATGCCTTGGATTCAGTGAAACTTTATCCAGTTCAAGATGTTTCAAACAAACTGTCTGGGGCTCATTACATTTCCTTTTTTGATGAAACTTTGTGTTGTCTGAAAATGTCTGATCAGCAAAATGCAAAAGATGTAGGATAAAAGACAACCCCCCCTCTCCCCCCCAAAAAACAAAAACAAAAAACCCTCAGCTCAATATTTTGGACTTGATTAATATAGTGGTGGTCAGCAACAGCAACATTTTAATATCTTTTCAGGTATCTCAGGTAGCATTTATGTAAGGTATGTAGCCTTAGGTTCATATCCTTCAGCTGTTTGGTTAGTTCCATCATGGTCTGTGCATATACAGTAAAGCTGACTTGATATGACAAGTGAAAGGGATCTTGGTGTCATTGGAAAGGGATCTTGGTGTCATCGGAAGGGGATCTTGGTGTCATTATTGACTCCAAGATGAACATGGGCCGACAATGCGAGGTCATGGTTGGCAGGGCTAACCGGACCTTGTCGTGCATCCACAGGTGCATCTCGAGTAGAGCCAGGGAGGTGATCCTCCCCCTCTATGCGACGCTGGTCAGGCCGCAGCTGGAGTATTGTGTCCAGTTCTGTGCGCCCCATTTCAGGAGGGATGTGGACAACATGGAGAGGGTCCAGAGGAGGGCCACCCGCATGATCCGGGGACAACAGGGCAGACCCTACAGTGAGAGACTGCGGGACCTGAACCTATTCAGCCTCCACAAGAGAAGGCTGAGGGGGGACCTGGTGACCGTCTATAAACTCACTAGGGGGAACCAGAAGGGTTTGGGGGAGACGCTGTTTCCCCTAGCCCCCGCTGGCATAACAAGGAGTAATGGGCACAAGTCGATGGAGAGGAGGGACAGATTGGACATCCGAAAAAACTACTTCACAGTTAGGGCGGCTAGGAGCTGGAACCAACTTCCAAGGGAGGTGGTGCTGGCCCCTACCCTGGGGATCTTTAAGAAGAGGCTGGATACCTACCTGGCTGGACTCATTTGAGTCCCGTTTTTTGTTTAGGGTTCTTTTGTTGTTCTCCCGCCCTGGCGGGGGGTCGGGCTAGAAGATCTATTAGGTCCCTTCCGACCCTGAAACTATGAAACTATGAAACTATGATATAAAACTGGTTTGCAATATGTTTTCTGTGCCCTTAAAGGTGAATGTAATCATAAATTGAACAGTTTTGTGAATAAAACTGCCTTTGGAATTAGCTATTACATCAACATGAATATACCAAAGCAAATTTATGATGATTAATTATATTACAACGAACACCAAAGCACGTAATAATGATTTGCTACTTATTATAAAGCATTGCCAATATTTTGTACACCCAAGCGACATGATATGCAAGAAATCCAATGAAACCCTCTTAAACAAACAAAGGATAAATGGATAAAAGGATCGGTCTTGCAATGCTAAACATTCCTAAGGACAAACGGAGGCCACGTAAACTAATCTTCCTGTACCCCTTCCTTGCTAGCTTAGTTTTCATCAAAGTCAATGAGAGCATGGATGGTGAGTCCGTAGGAACTGATGTATGTTTTCATTCAAAACCGAGACTGAATGCTACAAAAAGAAGCTTCCCAAATATTATTTTTACCCAGTATTTGTTGTTTTATTTATTTGATAAAAAATAATCAAACATCAGATTTTGAACTATTCAGCCTGCTTAGTTTGGTGAAGTTTGGAATCAACATTTGCAGTCAGGAGCAGTGCATAATGAGCCATAGACCATCTCATTCTCAACATCCTGTTTAGCAAGGACATTTCACCATGGATTGATCTTGTGCTTTGTCTAAAGCTCTTGTAAAAGGATCTTTTATCTTGATTTGATTATTCTCATTGATAGAAACTCTACCACTTCCCAGAGAAACACCTTCTCCTATTTCCTCTTCCAAGATTTACCTATTGCTACAGATGTCAAAGACACGGGTTATGGGCTGAATCTGTCCCACAGAGCCCTATCATCTGGCCTGTGGTATTGCCAGCAGGTCTTGGACTGGACCTGGTACACTGCATGTAGTTCATGCCCAGACTGGCCCTACATGCTGGATCAGGTGAGATCTAGCACACATACTACATGGAGTGCACTTAGGGCTGAATTGGCACGCATGCTGCACGCAACATGAGGCCAGTAGGAGGGAGGGTGTGCACTACTCATCCAGCCTGCAGACTAGCCCTGTGCTATTCATCCAGATTTGGGGGCTGGATGGGCTTCTATAATAGTTTTTTTATACTGGGACCAGTTGTTTCACTAAGTACAAGGCACTATTATATCTTAGGGAAACATAATGATTCAGGGATATCGCAGAGTGCAAAAGGGAAGACAACTGGTATAAACCATATATCAGTCTATCTATCATATCTAGAAAATATTAATCACCAAGGTATCAAGGTCGGATGCAGGTTCTGTATTGTGGTCCAACTTTCACATCCCTTCTTTGAGATACATTCACACCCAGAGTAGATGACCAGTGAATATTTTCATAGGGGACATTAGGAGTGCCTCACTCACCGTCCTTGCTTCCAATATTGCGTTTAGGACACGTGGGTTAACTGTTGGCCTTATATGAGCACTTGCATTTTGTGGTGGAATCTTCCCAGTTCTTGCCTGACCTTGGGACAGTCTGAATACAATTTACTTGCAAAAACCTGGGCTGAGTTGAGCTGTGCTCCTTATACAAGGGTTTGTTTGTTTTTTTTCCAGTGCATGTATTTAATTAGTACCTAGTCAGTTTGGAACATTAATAGACTTTCTGATGAGTAAACGACACCAGCTACAGGCCAAAGGGAAAACTTTCATTTTATTAAGCTGTTATTCTTAAGAGAACACAGGCTTAAAATGGCAGCTGCCATCAATTAATTTGGAAGGTAGACTATTAGTGTTGACTGTGCTTTCTATGCCAAGGTACTCATCATGCCAACATATAATAATACAAGGGGCATTCGGGCTATGGGTTTATCTAATAGAATTATTAGAGGTATCCAGTTAATGATAATAGATTATAGTTCCTGTTTTACTACTGAACACCTACATGTCAGAGAGAAACTGGGAGAGGCTGTAGGAAGTGGACAAGAAAAAAGTTAGAATTTATTTGGTAGATTTTTTGACAGAATGCACGATGTAATTCAACGTCAGGGGAACAAAAGATGAAGGTCAAATCACAGAAAAGAAGTAAACTAATTGCAATTGAAAAGAAAAGTAAAGAAACTTATGTCTTATGCCTCATAGAACTGAGTGAAAAACGTGTCCCATCATATCAGTAGATTGGAGGTACGTCTTGCAATACTTTACCTTTCTCAGCCCAAGCACTAGAGATAAAACCATTGCACTTTTCAAGCAGAAAGATAAGTTCGAATTTTCACTGTCTTCAGAATACCAGCATGCGGCACTATCTGTCTCAGGTAAAACAAAAATATATTAGTTTTGAGTGCTCAAACAGATGTGATAACGCATAGCTGCTTTATGTGCAGGAATTATATGACTCTTGGAAAGGGTCAAAGTCATTTAAAAGCTTGCTTTGGACAACATGAAATGAGTTTGAAGGATCAGTCCTCTGTTCCTGTGAGGAACTGTTAAAAAAAAATAAACCTGAATTGGCATGAGAGTCATAGATGTATTTGAGACACAGATTGGGCAGGGAATTGTGGGAAAGCCCAATGTACTATTTTCCATTCTGTTAGTATGTACAGGACTGCAGTCTCTAGTAATATCAGATGTGGGCTATTTTTGCTGTTCCCCAGCAGGATATATCTATAGATTGGAACTTTCTATATACACTAATTTCACTTTAAATGTTAGAATACCTCCAGTTATGTTGAAGTCTACCTTGCTGCACAGGAAAGACAGGTGAAAGGCTTCCCCTACATAAATACAGCTGTATTTTCTTTGAATCAGAAATCAGAGACCTGCCCAAAGTCAACATAGTGAAGACATTCAGAGTGCCTTAACAGCACATGGTGCAATGTGGCAGATGTTATACCAACCCATCTTTGATTCCAAGCTGGAGAGAGATGTTTGTGAAGCACTTTGAGAGCTTCCCGTGCAAGACCTTTTTCCCCCCACCCAAGTTTCCCCCACACACTGTCTCTCATCCCATTCTCATTAAAAAACTAGGGGACTGTGGCGTTGATACCTACACAGTCAACTGGGTCACTAACTGGCTGGAGGGCCACACCCAGAGAGTGGTGGTGGATGGGTCATTTTCGACCTGGAGGGATGTGGGCAGTGGGGTTGCCCAGGGCTTGGTACTCGGGCCCGCACTGTTCAACACATCAGCGACTTGGACGAGGGGGTAAAAAACACCCTGTTCAAATTCACAAACGACACTAAGATGTGTGTGTGTGGGGGGGGGGGGGAAGTGGGCACACTAGAAGGGAGGAATCGGACCTGGACAGGTTACAGGGGTGGGCGGATGAGAACAGGATGGGTTTCAACACTGACAAGTGCAAGGTGCTGCAGCTGGGGAGGAAGGACCAGCAGCAGACCTACAGGCTGGGGAACTCCCTTCTCATCAGCACAGAGGCAGAAAAGGATCTTGGAGTCATTATTGATGCCAAAATGAACACGGGCCGCCAGTGTGGGGACACGGTCAGGAAGGCCAACCACACATTGTCGTGCATCCACAGGTGCATCTCGAGCAGGTCCAAGGAGGTGATCTTCCCCCTCTATGAGGCACTGGTCAGGCCGCAGCTGGAGTATTGTGCCCAGTTCTGGGCGCCGCACTTCAGGAGGGATGTGGACAGCATGGAGAGGGTCCAGAGGAGGGCCACCCGCATGATCGGGGGCAGCAGTGCAGGCCCTATAAGGAGAGGCTAAGGGACCTGAACCTGTTCAGCATCCACAAGAGAAGGCTGAGAGGGGATCTAGTGGCCATTTACAAACTATTCAGGGGGGACCAGCAGGCATTGGGGGAATCCCTGTTCCCCTGAGCACTGCCAGGCAGGAGTGACAAGAAATAATGGTCACAAGCTGGCAGAGTGTAGATTCAGACTAGACATCAGGAGGCGCTACTTCACTGTCAGGGTGCCTAGGATCTGGAACCAACTTCCAAGTGAAGTGGTGCTGGCTCCGACCCTGGGGTCTTTAAGAGAGGCTGGATGAACACCTTGCTGGGGTCATTTGACCCCAGTACTCTTTCCTGCCATGGCAGGGAG
>NW_005842036.1:1635413-1638946 GCF_000455745.1 Alligator sinensis | reverse complement strand
TTTCTTTGGTTGGCGCGGCGGGCTCGCGGTTTAGAGCCTCCAACCGGATGGGCTAGAAGAATGTTCACAGGAAGGAACTCTAGTCCGCCCCTCTTCTTTTCTATCTATAACTGTAACTCAAGCAAGTTTTCCTGCCTGCACCGCGACCATCTTCGGTGTAAGTAAAATAATCTTAAATCAACCATTACGCGTCCATGACTAATTCTATCGTGTCGCCTGTTTCCTCCGACCCAGCGTGCCCGGGCTGCTGGCCACAGCCTGCGCGGCACAAAAAAGGGCCCGGATCGCTCCCGGCCCGCACAATGATCTGCTCAGGTCCCTTCTGACCCTACCAAGGGTGTTTGGTTGTATCTAGACCATGCCAGGACAAGAAATGCAACACCTGCCAACACATCTCTGCCACCCCCACAATGACCACACCCCACAACAGATTCATCACCATTCCTGGATCTTACACCTGCACCTCCAGAAATGTCATATATCTCACCCAATGCATGAAATGGAAAATGTGTAGGAGACACTAAACAACAACTGCGCACCAGAATGAACGCACACCGAAAATCCATCAAGACAAAAATATCCAGTTCTCTGTGGGTGCACACTTCCCACAAGACAACCCCTCCTTCTCTGATCTCTCACTTCTAATCCTGAAAGGGAACTTACAAAACACCTTTCATAGACAAGCCTATGAACTTCATTTCATCAATCTACTGGATACAAAACATCATGGACTCAATATAGACATTGGATTTATGACACATTACAACTTGCCTGACATCTGATTCACCAGGTACCTGCCTGACCTTATAATTTACATTTCCCCACCCTCTTCCTCCTACCCCCTCTTTCTCTACCCTTTGTTTTCCTAATTTTCAGCTATTTTCTGTTTCACAGACTGCCTCATTTCTATCTTAAAAACATCATCACTACAGCTGAGTCGTCCTTCCTTACCTTTAGCATTCCTTCACCCATTTTTACCCCTTGTTCTCCCCCTCCCTTCCCTTCTCTACTATTGCTTTCCTAATTTCCACCTATTTACATTCTCACTGACCTCTTGTCACACTTTTGGCTTCTTTCATTGCTTGGGGATCTCAGAACAACAGCAGAGTCTCCCTAGGCCTGACGAAGGGTGTTTGTGCCTGAAAGCTTGAAAATAATTTTGTTCCAACTACTCCGTTGGTCTAATACAAGATATCACATCTACTCAAAGAACCTTGTCTCAGTGAGTCACACTGCAAGGTCTTCCAGGTTGTAGGAAGGATGTTCTTGTAAGAAGGTTCTGAACAAGGTCTTGATTTACATCTTGGCTTTGCCAAAAGCTTCAGCCCGCATCCTATTTCCATTGTATTGCATAGCCACATATCTGCCACATTTGGTTTTTCTGCTAAGAGGTTACATTGTGTCTGTCTAGGCTTCAGGAAGGGATAGTAGTGCCTGTGTATCCCCATCATGCTGTATGTCACAAAATTTCAGTTGAAGAACAACTATAACTATTGAAAGAGGCATCCACCTCACTGACCACCCTCCAGCTAATTTGCTCTCCCCTGGGTCTCTGGTTTCCCAGTGACTCAGTTTCAAGAAGAGTTTTGGAGAGTGTTTTGGGCAATGCATGGTCCATGGCCTGATAATAAGAGCTCTTTGCTGAGTGATAAAGTTTAAACTTCCTTTGGGCAATAAGAGTAAGGGGCTATAATGAGGGTCTCCTTGCTCCTTGGATATGCATCCTAACCACTGGAGTAACAGCTGGGAGGACCATTCTCCTCCTGTTTAACTTCCAGCAGGTAGACATGTACCTGTCCAGAACATCAGTCATATAAATGCTGAAAATTGTAGTTAGGCAACATATGTAAGTGCCACATAGGTGCATTAAGGTGAAATAGGATATAGCTTCCTCCACTATACTAATCTTAGGATAGTGACTTAATCTTTCCATTTCGTATATGGAAAATATGCTAAAATAAAGACTTCTCTCTTACAGAGATTGAGTGGTATATCCGTTCTCATACATGGGATTCCCAGAGACTAATGTAATGGGATTACCCACAACCTACAAATGAACCAAATTTAGCATAGCCCAGAAAAAGAGCTTCATCTCCCCTTTGTCTTCAATGGGCTTTGGATCAGGCCTATAGTCACCATTTCCCCCAGTAAATGAAGTGGCTAGTATCATGCTGAGGCTCCTTCAGTTCCCCAGTCCAAATGACCAGGTACTTATTTACAGTTAGGTCAATCAAGAATGTCCTTTGGCATGAGTCTAGAGTAAGCCTTGAACTCATACCTCCAAGGCTGTAGCTGGGCATTTTAACAACTCTGTCACTATATCGAACCCTAGTTGGCACTTGCTAATTAAATGTATCTGTGTGTAATTATAATCATGCAACCTTGAATAAATGAGGAAAAATATCCAAACTCCCTTTTATGAAATACCCACCCCACCACTCCTCCAATCTCTTGAACGTCTTGCCTAGATAGAGTGATAGACTCCAAACCGAGTAAATCAAAATGGGAAATGCCACATTCTTGTACGCTTCAGCCTAATTTACGCCCTTTCCCCGACTGTTTTCTCATACCTCTCCCTAAATCTTGAATTAATTCTATTGATAGGTAGGACTTTCCAAACTTGCTGAATTCTTCAGCATTCCTTATAGATGTCCAGTAATCTAAAAAACATGTCTAAATATCCCTAGCTAATAATCCAATGTTAATAATTGGTTTACTGATATTATATAACCAACAGCATCTAAAATATTCTGGGTTCCCACAAACTCTTTATCATGGACTCAAGGCAGGTGGTGTCTGTTTCCTGAGTAACAGCTATTACTGGCAAAAGATAGGCCTTTCCAGAGTAAGTAATGGCCTCTTTATATCATTCCCTTTATACTCTGATGCCATAAAAATCCACAAACAGAGTGTACGAACAAAACCTATGCACTCTCTGCCCTGTCCTGTGTCCAGCTAATATCTTTTTTTTTTTAATTAGAATATGCTTATTTAATAAGCAAACTCTTAAACCCATACATAGCTGAACAACTGCCATGTCTCTGATTTAGGAGTGAGCTCACATTTACAGCCAGACTGTAAGAAAAAAATGAAGACAATTCAGAAGATGGGGGAATAAATAACCAAAGAAGAGATAGAACAACAATTTCAGTGTTCGCTATGGGTTCAGAAATGACAGTAAATCAAGAAATCAGTCAAAGGATCATATTACTATTATCTATGATTATTTATTACTTGTATTGTGGCAATGCAGGCACACTGCATTGGATACCGTAAAAACACATGCGGAAGAAACAGTTTCTACTCCATTCTGCTAAAAAATTAGTTGGGAGACTTTTACCAAAAGGACAGTGGTTTAAAATGCACCCCTGGGTGATGCGGTCCCTGGGCTCTTAAAAGGCTTGTGTGGAATTAATTGCTGGCTCACAGACCAGCTCATGAGAATCAGATGTACACATCAGACACCATGGCCAAAATTGCTCATAATTGTACCAAAGCATGAGTGGACCATACGTCTGAATATGAGGCTAAAG